>NW_015150756.1:497130-515226 GCF_000732505.1 Cyprinodon variegatus
CAACTAGGTTCTACTGAGTCTTGGTACAGGAAACAAATGTATGAAGCACTCAACAATTAAAGACATCAACTAGGTTCTACTGAGAGTTGAACTCAGATCACTGGATTCAAAGTCCAGAGAGCTAACCATTACACCATAGAACCCTTAAAATTTCTTATCCCTCAAAGGTTTCTCGATGTCAATGATCTCTATCGAGGGTTTAGCTTGATTTGTGAAATTTTCCACAAGTTAATCTCTCATGTTGATGTTGAAAAACTTTGACAAATCTGACTTGGAAAAACTTGTATCCTTGCATCCATAGCCTAGAGTGCTACCAATTCAACCTTGAAATTATCGGAGCTTTTCAAGTTTATGGAGTCAATGGTTGGCAGTGGAGTTTTTAATAGGTTTAGTGGTTCTTCTTCTTCAAGCTATGCATTGGATAGGCAGCCAAGAAGGAAAGAGAAGTGGTCTTTAACTTCTTTAATATTCAACCTGATATAGAAACTTGGACATAACATCCAGTCATTACACACAGACAGATATTTCAAGGGTTTCTCTGTTGAAATTTCCATGATTATAACTGACAACTAATGAAATCCCCAAAGTCAAAATTTAAGGAGACCAAATCAAGGAAAGGATCCATATGACCATGAAATTTATGAACATTTACAGTTCTCAATACTTACTGATCCTTTGGTCAGGATTGCTGCAGTTTTGGAGTACAGGAAGGAGTTGATCAGTCTGTCGTTTTGCCTAGGTGTGACAAGAGCCTGGGTTGCTCTGATAGTGAATTTTAAATCTTCTGCATATTCTGGTCTGGAGTATCTAATCTTCCTCTCCCCAATACCCTGCTCGATATTCTATGGGGTTATACTGTGATGGGTTCTATGTCCAATTAAGAAAAGGAGATACAATGGTCCATAAATGTAGGCAATGCTAGCTGTGCTCTGTGTGCAGGGGCTTTGTCCATTTTAGTGTGCTTCAGCACAAGGTTTTCCAACTTCCTGAAAAAAAAAAAAAAAGGGACACCTCATGTGCATACCAGCTGACCCGATGGCCTGTACTCCTCCTGGCGTGGTGATTTTTTTAGCCCTCCTTTATGTGTGAAATAATTTTTTTTATAACTATTTGATTCCAATCTGCATTGAAGAACATGCATATTTCTGAATGACATGGACACGTGGGTAACAAATTGTTATCCAGCAATTCACTTTAATACAAAACAACAAACTTTGCTGAATATAATAAGTATCTCAAACATAAGTCTGTCCTTCTTAACTTCAAACTGTAACAATTAATATAAAACAATAAATCAATGGTGTACTTTTTTGGTGCAACAGCAAACTTGTAAATATATTTGTCAAAGGTGCGCCACCCCCAAAAGCAGTGTCAGCATTTACATTACTCCATTCGTCTGCCATAATGCTCTGTTGTTCCGCTATCTTCTCAGTGAGCACCACTTCTCTCGACCAATGGGATGAGGGTAATCTGGATCGTTACATATATGTTGTCAGCTCAGTGGTCACAACACAGGACAGGGCCCGGAAAAAAGTTTACCGTAATTATTGTACCTATCGTGCCCTTTTTCTTCATTTTCCATTAGCTTTTTACTGACTTTTTTTTTTATTCTCACAGTAATATGGGACAAAGAGCCTTCCTTTTCCACTAAAAACAGAAAAGGTACTTCTATTTCTAAATACGGTTGACTAAATACGGGACGGTTGGAGGGCCTATTCAGCACTCCCAAAAATGGTAAANCTTCTCCCCCAGCACAGCACGGTGTAGAAGAGGACGCTGGCTACCACAGACTGATAGAACTTTACCAAAATGGTAGAGATGACCAAAAGAATGTGTCTAAAATATGCAAGATCACAATAACACAAGTGACCACATTGTTTTTTTTAGAGTGGGCGGTTTAAGAAAATAAAGACTATGCTTCTGTCAGCTCTCCAGATGGAGATGATTGCTTCTCCTCCGTCTGTCACCTTCTCTCTGTTCAGCTTCATCTGCCTGAAAGTTGGTGATATTCACAGAAGACAAATGACTGGTTTGAAACAACAAAGGCAGGTTTTTATTAATATCCATCTCTGCTGCAGTTGTCACATTTGCCTGGTTTCCAAGGAAACTGACTTATTTTCCTCCTCAGATGTGTCTTGATGCTTTGTCGCTGTCAGATGTTGAGCAGATTTATGCTTCATGCTGTGAGGATAAAGCGACTGTACATACGCCAAACAAACGGCAATGTTTCACAGATGTGCTGCTTGCAGAAAAGGCTTTAAAGGTAAAACCTTTTCATTCGTTGACAGCACAACAGATCCAAAAGCTGATCTGTTCATTTGCTGGGTTTTAGCATTATAAGAATCTAAAAAGAAGAAGTATGTTGGATGTATCAGTCAAGTTCACAGAAAGCATCTTTCCAAGTTTTATAAACTACAGACGGAATGTTGTTTCATTATTGTTGGAAGCAATGGACACATTTGGTAAATGGAAGTTTGATGAATGCAACACAGAAATAAAACTTTTTCAACCTTTTTGATCAAAATGTTGTGAGTAGCTTTTCTGCTTTCTCAAAACTTATTTTACTACTTTCTTTCCAATTTTTTCAAATTTGTATATATAAACTCTATATATATATATATATATATTTACATTTAGCTTGTTTTTAGAGCCTTCCATTTAATAGCAAACAGTTTCTCTCGCTTTCCTTTTCATATCCAGGGTGCTTCTTCTGTCTTCTGCAACACCCTATGCAACACGCCTGCTTTATGCCAATAATGCCATAAACAGAGCAGAAGTCTACGCTGCTGTGATGGCATCTCCAGAAATCACATCATTGTAGACTGTAGGTAAACCTTGTTATTAAAAGATCAATACTAATGAAACATTATTCAAACCCAGTTGAACTGAGTTGACCTGAATGGATTACGACCTGAATAAATAGGTCCAATTAGATTCTAACGGGAAAGGGAAGTGGAGTGGCGGATGTACTGGTATGGATGTCCTTTTGATCAGTTCTGTTTCATATAGACAAACTTTCCTGAGGATATGAGATTCCTCATAAAGACAGAGTTTATAGGACGGCACAGACCAACACAAGTTTTTAAAACATTCCAAAGGAAATGCTGGTCATCTTCTGCTCTGCCATTATTTGGTCTTTCCTATGTTCAGCCATCTAAATGTGTTTTGACTCATCGCCTCAAAACAGGACAGGTAATGACTGCAGCTATCGTTAACACCGCACTGCAGAGAGGATCATCAAGGCTGATCTTCCCAACATTCAGGACTCATGCAAGTATAGGGTTAAAGGTATAGCCAACATCTTTAAAGACCCCATACACCATGGGTACCTAATTGGGTAGAGTTTACTTTCCAACCAAATAATAATTTGCCACTTGACCGTGAGATAAAGGTGGATAATAGGAAGGGATAAGTGGGAAAAAAAGGGTTATGCAGAGGGATACATGGGATAATTTTTTTTTTTACAGTGGGATAAAAATAGGAATGAGAGGGGCAAAGTGCTGCATACTGAAATTAAAAGTGCAGCCAACATCTCTTCAGAAAACACATTCTGTAAGTTGTTTGTTTACTTTCAGTTCAGCAAAATAAATTGGCAACATTCGGTAAGATGAAGAGGAGTAATGCTGAGGTATGACACCAAAATCTTGGCCCATCTTAGACCTGCCGTTTCTGTTGAAAGTTTTAGAGAAAGTCATTGCAACCCAACTCCACAATCCCCTTACGCATACTCTATGCGGCATTCGAGTACCACAAGGGACCATACTTGGCCCGATCCTTTTTATCATCTACTTACAGCACTGCCCCTTTGTCTTACAATCTATAAACACAAAGTTTCCATTATCATGCAGACAATATACACTTGTACATAAAAATTGATTTTACACTCCCCCCAGCTTTATAGTCTATACTTGAAGTTTTCCTAGAGGAGATAAGAACATGGATATCTGACAACTTTCTTTCCTTCAGGACAAGCCATCCTGATTGGGACACCACACCAAACCCAATCACTCTCCTTCAGCAGTTTACCCATTTTGATCATTACTTTACCCCTTCTAAATTTGTCACAAACTTCAGAGTGAGACCTCGCATTTGACACCCACATATACCACCTCTGCTAGGTCTCCTTCCTCCACCTCAGAAACATCAATAAACTCCAGCCCTCTGGATGCTGAGAAGTTGATCAATCCCTTTATTTCCAATAGGGTTGACAACAGTAATGCCTTCATTGTCGGGATCCTTGGCAAAAGCGTCTTCATATTCAGAACTGCACTGTTCCGTTCCTGACGAGGATGCACAAATAGAATCATATCAATCCAGTCTTGAAATCCTCCATTGGCTCTCCATTTAACAGAGAATCTAGTGCAAAATCTATCTCCTACCAGCCCGTACGTGGAACTGCTCCTGCCGATCCCACTGAACACCCCACACGCTGTTTGGCGAAACAATGACTTTGTCGGCATTCGTCTACTGTAGGTTTATAGCCTTGCTGGGCAGCACAGAGCCCACTGCTCTCATTAAGCCATAAAAAAATTTAAATTAAATAACAACGGTCAGTTCAGGTGTTTTATCAAAAATTTGAATCAGGAAATCGTCTATATAGCGAACTGAAAGATTGTTGTTCTCTACTTCAAAAAAACTCTTTGGAGTTTTAAAAAATGTTATTTTTTTTTTATATTTTTTTATTTAAAAATTTTATGTATAACATGGATGCATAAACACCTCATTTTATTTCAGTGTTAAATTCTCTTTCAAGTAACAGATTCAAATTAGAAATGTCTCTGGACCTTAACTGGTTTGTGATTTTCTTTATTCGGACCTCGCTGATTTTTAACTGGTTACCCCCGAGATGGGGGGGTTCCTAATGTCGGGTGATGACGACAAGACATAAAAAAATAAGTAATAAGAGTAATTTAATTCAGTATTATTATTTTAATAGCACCAAGTCATGAAAAGACAATTTAATTATAGGAAATCTTACAGATTGGTTAAAAGTTTTCTAAGAAATCCCAGCTGATTGTAGTCTTTAAGTCACTGATTCTTGAGCAAGCAAAGTCAGTGACTGTGGATGGCAGGGATGGCTTTGATAGATATGGATCCAAATGAGAATGAGGAAGATGAGGGGGGAGAAATAAAGGCAGTATTAAGGGGGGCTGTGTTGTATTGGCCAGAAAGAGGGAACAGGAGTATGAGGGGAATGAAAATGGATCATAGTGAAGAGTTAATGATCTTGTTTTTTGTGGGACTTTAATCTAATATTCTTAGCTCATCTCAGTAAGATGTCCAAACAGCCTCATCTCAGGGAAAAGTGATGTCAGTAATTATTAGTTCAGCTATCTGACTGCATTATTATCCCCTTCAGCCCCGTCGACAACAACTGAGCTTTGAGGTGTAATTTTATTTAAAACACATTAAAAGTGTTGCACTGAAATTCCATCATCAAAGAAAATACAACCAGCAGAATTGATTTACATGCAGCACTGCAGACTCAATGTGGTGATTTACCTGCAGACAAGGTTATGAACTATTCCCCTTTGGAACCAGAAGTATTCATCATTTTTTATTTCTTTTTTTTCATCCTTGTTGATCATGTAAAACCTTATATTTTTCTATGTGGAAGTGCTGAGATATTATATCAAAGCTGAGCCTCTGGATCCACTTCATCTACTGTAGCATACAAACTGTGTGAAGCACAGCTTCCAAATCATTCCCCTTTATTTGTTCTCCCTGACAGCATCTTTTGTATCAACTCCTGGATGTTTTATTATGTTTCTGTTCCCTCCTGATGGCTTGGAGGATTAACCATTTTTAATGCAGAACTCAGACCCCCCAAGGCTAACAACTTAATGCAAAACAACAAAGGAATGGCAGAATGATCAGAGCAGATTAGGTAAAACAAGAATATGACTAAAAATGCAAGAAAGTTTAATAAATATTTACAAGATAGATCACATAAATAAAGGAAAAAAAAAGTTGAACCTCTCTAAAGGGCTCTAATCTATCTCTGCTTTTGGTATTGCCCTCATTTTTCTGGGAAACAAAAACAGAAATAGTTATATATTAAGTTATAAGTGGACAGCAACCATGGCA
The DNA here is from genome assembly GCF_000732505.1 of Cyprinodon variegatus. NCBI lineage: Eukaryota > Metazoa > Chordata > Actinopteri > Cyprinodontiformes > Cyprinodontidae > Cyprinodon > Cyprinodon variegatus. Next base: position 503,218 of record NW_015150756.1, read on the forward strand.
ACAACATATAACATATACAGTAGATAACATATAGATACATAAAGAGAATACTCTCTTTCCAGAGAAGTTACACCACCGTTTAAATAAAAGCAATACTCTCTCTGCTTTTTTGACAAACATTAATTGTGACCTTTGCAGTTCAGAGCAGAACAACATATAAAGATATAATTACATCAAACTTTGTTATGTCTTTTAAGGAATAATATTATTTATCCTACTACACATTGCAGCTGCCCACTCTGAAGAACAGGACAATGTACAATGAAGAAGATGCAAAAAAAAAAAAAAGGACAATTACCAGCTTTTTAATACATATTTAACTCTACACTATGGGACAGGGCACATAAGATCCTTACCTCAAATCAACAGCTAGTTGGTCTAGACCAGGGGAAACCAATTAAAAATATGCTGGCTCCGAATAAAGAAAATAATCAACCAGTAAAGGTCCAGAGAAATAAAAAATCTAAATCTAAAGTGTTTTTTGAAGTAGAGAACAACAATCGTTCTGTTTGATAGACAATTTCCTGATTCACATATTTTATAAAACACATTAACTGACTGTTTGTTTTTTTATTTTTTTTATGCTTTAATGAGAGCAGTGGGCTTTATGCTGCCCTGCGAGGCTTTAAACCTGGTTTGAATGGAGACTAAGCCATTCTAAAGCACATATCAAGGAGCTCATTTTGAGCCTGGATCCATATTTATTTTTGATTCTGTTCATGATGGAGAATCCTGCTTCACAGCAGCAGGCTGAGCCAAACATCCTCTAAATGTTCAGGGTCATCTTTGAGCACCATTTCACTTTTCTTTCACCAGTTCACCACAGTTCTTCCAGCAGTCCACACTTTCTCTGCTCTCTTTTTCTCATCGTCTTCTCCTTCTTTCCCATCGCCCGGCTTGCCACAGGTTTGCCTGCTGTGTCTAAAAGTAGCAGCAGCAGCAACCCAGACTGACAGCAGCTCATTGGATCAGTTGGATCACCTGTAGCCTGGTCCCGGATGCTATGGAAGGCTTTACCGTATTAACAGGAGAAGTGGCACAAGTAAAGTTAGACACTGCTGTTGGATAACATGCAATAATTTATAAATGGTTTAAACCAGGTTGGGTCAGAATTAGCCAGCAGGTGGGTCCGGATCCAGTAATCCGTGACCTCTGGTATAGACCATTTCAACAGCATATTGATCCCAAATGGTCAAAAGTAAACACGCAAACTGGTTTTGGGATATTTAATCAGCCTTCCCAATTAAAATTCTACAGATGATACTTCAAATCTGCATTTGTGTGAATAAACCATCATTTTCATTTGAAGCCATGTACTCCCCCAAGGCAAATGGTCAGATAAACTGGCAGAACGACTTTGTGCTGAAAGTTTTTGCTCCATTAATGTTACAAATAAGGAACATGTATTGTAAAATGGAAATGAGTAAAAAAAAAAAATGCCTTTTAGAAATTTAAATTTATGGAATTCTTAATTCAAACAAAAGGTTTTGATAGCTTTGCTGTTTTCACTGATCTTTTTTTTTTTTTTTTTTAGAATTATTCATTTATTTAAAAAAAATATTTTCCAGATTAACTTTTAAAATGCATTATTTTCTGACAGTGTTTTACAGATCATATTCTCTTTACTTCTGAGTTTTGGAATAATAACTGCAGAGGGAACGGGTTCCCTCCACACAGTAGTTTCATTATTATAAAAAAAAAAAAAAAAAAAGGAGGGAAGGAAATTTCTTCCAAAGGGGATGGTGGAGTTTTTTTTGTTTTTTTTTGGAAGCATACATAGCCTGATTAATTTAATCTATAAACCTAAAGCAATATGCATGTTATGGTTGTTACACATCATATGCTGGTAGTCGACCTTGACCAGGGTATCTTGCAGTAGAACTGCAGTCAGTCCCTGGACTGGCATGGCCATCACTGTCCCTACATGGTTAGGGACTCACTTCCCACTGGGATCAGCTTCATAGTCATGGTAGGACACTTCTCTGATTTTATTTATTTTGCTCAGAATGCTCATAAACCCACAGCCCGGCAAATGTTGAAAGGACAATATTTTTGTAATTGCTGTTAATATATAGTAGAAATTTACACATTCAGTAATAAAATGTCACAGGGGATGGTATGGTCATTTAAGAAGGAATGGGATGATTATAAAAATTTCTTTAATAAGGCGGATGCCATCCCCCCTTCAACTCAAGTACTGCCTCTACATTTAAAAGCAGTCTAGTCAGATCCAACATTCACAAAAATATGACTTCCACTTACAATGTTTCTCTTTCTTCTCCAAAGAATCTGTTCCACTAGATTGACTCAACACTTACTGTATACATCTAAAACTCCAGTTTGTGTTTTCCTGGTTACCCGTTATTGCATCTCAAAGCAGACACAAAAGTAATCATGAATGACAGCTGAAAACTGGACAAGGTAATGACAGTCGCTCTGTGGTCTCACTGTGATTAGCTTTTACTACAATTCATTTCCCCATAGCCTTTTCCTAGACGAGCCCTAGATCATATAAAATGATGGTTCAAGTGAATAAACATTTAGGATACATCTACTTTACTTCCCTTTATCTCTAATGCCAATAGGGTGAGCAGACGTCCCTGTTTTATCGGGACAATCCCCATTTTGGACCACATGTCCCTTCCAAAAGGTAACCCCTGATGTGTCCCAGATTTTAAAATCTGATCACGATAAAATGAAAAAATTAGTATGTAGCAGACTGCAAAGCCAACTGCTCATAACATCTATTAAAGTGGCTGTTTATGACTGATTGAGCCACAGGGGCTAACAGAGCAGCAGGGTGTGTGTGTTCTTGTTTTTAATAGGGAAAATTTCGGAGCCATTTTCTGGAAAAATAACTCATTGTTTGCCTGGAGCCAAAGAGAGAAATTACTGTTTTTAGATCAGGGGTCATGTTTGGGACTAAGGTGTTAATTGGGGGTCGGGCTTTCTGAAAAAAAAAAAAAAATATATATATATATATATATAGAGTTTATATATACAAATTTGAAAAAATTGGAAAGAAAGTAGTAAAATAAGTTTTGAGAAAGCAGAAAAGCTACTCACAACATTTTGATCAAAAAGGTTGAAAAAGTTTTATTTCTGTGTTGCATTCATCAAACTTCCATTTACCAAATGTGTCCATTGCTTCCAACAATAATGAAACAACATTCCGTCTGTAGTTTATAAAACTTGGAAAGATGCTTTCTGTGAACTTGACTGATACATCCAACATACTTCTTCTTTTTAGATTCTTATAATGCTAAAACCCAGCAAATGAACCGATCAGCTTTTAGATCCGCTGTGCTGTCAACGAATGAAAAGGTTTTACCTTTAAAGCCTTTTCTGCAAGCAGCACATCTGTGAAACATTGCCGTTTGTTTGGCGTATGTACAGTCGCTTTATCCTCACAGCATGAAGCATAAATCTGCTCAACATCTGACAGCGACAAAGCATCAAGACACATCTGAGGAGGAAAATAAGTCAGTTTCCTTGGAAACCAGGCAAATGTGACAACTGCAGCAGAGATGGATATTAATAAAAACCTGCCTTTGTTGTTTCAAACCAGTCATTTGTCTTCTGTGAATATCACCAACTTTCAGGCAGATGAAGCTGAACAGAGAGAAGGTGACAGACGGAGGAGAAGCAATCATCTCCATCTGGAGAGCTGACAGAAGCATAGTCTTTATTTTCTTAAACCGCCCACTCTAAAAAAAACAATGTGGTCACTTGTGTTATTGTGATCTTGCATATTTTAGACACATTCTTTTGGTCATCTCTACCATTTTGGTAAAGTTCTATCAGTCTGTGGTAGCCAGCGTCCTCTTCTACACCGTGCTGTGCTGGGGGAGAAGCACCTCCAAGAAGGACACCTCCAGACTGGACAAACTGGTGAGGCGAGCAGGCTTTGTGATTGTCAAGAAGCTGGAGTCTCTGGGGACAGTGGTAGAGACACTTAAACTGCTGGACATTATGGACAATGCCAGCCACCCTCTGCACACTGTCTTCACCACTCAGAGGAGCCTAAACAGTGGGAGATTGCTCCTCCCCAAATGGAGGACCAACAGACTGCTGAACTGCTTTGTTCTGCAAGCCATTAAGCAGTACAACTCCTCACTTGGGACAAGGAGGAGGTGGTGGGAAGAGCGACAAGGTTCAGCACCCCCTTCCTTAGACATCTTATGCAAAACATGACCTATTGTTACTCGTGCAATATTCTTCTCTCTCACTGTGCAATCACACATGCCGGCTACTGTGTAGCCTGTGTAATGTTTTACTTATTTATAAGGTCAGTACATCTCTGCAGTACATGTGCAATAATCCAAGTCAACTACTGTGTAGTCTTTCCCTAGCTCTCTATAGTGCAGATATTTCTATATCTAAAGGAAACCTATTCCAGGACATAAAAATGTTTTGCTTTTTTGTACTATATATATTCTTCTTACATAGTCTGTTGTATTTTTATCTTTAATGGCATCTTGCTTTAACTCTTTGTACTCTATATAAACTACTGGAACCAGAATTTCCCTAAAGGAGTAATCCCAAGGGATAAATATCGATGAGTCTAAGTCTAAGCATCATCATAAACTTGTACAACTCTTCAGTAACCTGCATCTTAAATTGTTTCTTAAGGTTTTAAAAAAAAGTTAATCTTCAAATAGAGCCTATTTAAATAAATATCTCAAATGACAAAACATTTCAAGCGTTGTTGTTCTCAGTTTGCTTTACACGAGTGAAAACGATGGGCTCAGACATAATGTGGATATTTTTAACGCACACTTTTAATTAAAACCCCACTGCCATCAAAAAGCATTAATCATGGAGGTGTTTTGCTGAGCAAACAGCTGCATCGCCAAAAACACCACAAAAAAAAAAAATAAAAAAAACAGACATGAATGATTAATCAGTAAGTTTGAAAAGTAAAAGTTTCTGATCGGAATCACCACCATCTTTCTCTGTAAAAGTTTTAATGACGACGCCTGGAGAAGTGATTTTTGTTCCGTCAGACTTCTCCCACACAGGCTGGAGCTGGAATATTTTTATGTGCTGAATTAATGCGATGACTGATCATTTACTTGGGGTTTTCTGTGTAGGCGTCCCCTTTTTAATCATTTCTGCTGGAGAGCGAAGACTTACAGGGTCAGTGGGACTACACATAATGGCTCAAACTGCTCAATGTTTAAAGAAGCAAATATCCCAGTTTAGGAAGGACATAGAGATTGCTGATCATTTCTATGACCATGTAGATAGGTCAAAAGGTGCATAAAGAAACAGGTAAGAAAGTTGACGTTTCTTTGATCCTAAAGATTTATTATCAATAGTTATGAAACTATAATCATCCCTTCCAACTTATTGAGGAGGAAACATTGCAGCCAGGTTCTTATACACATCTTGATCAACTAATGATCACTCCAGAACAGCAGGTTTGGGCAATTTGCTGCCCTGCTCATCTGGTATGGAAAGATATCAGCAACAGCCTTAGGGCAGCCGTTGTTGAAGCTGTTCAATGTTTGCAGAGATAAAGGTAATTTCTATGTGAAGTACGTCTCTTTTCAATCAGAAAACATTTAAAACTTTCCAAAGAAATTACAAAAAAAAAAAAAAAAGATAAAATTCAGACTCTGCCCACCTCAGTTAGACGGTCAGTGGATAAAGCTAACAAGAAAACCAACAGATGCAGACTAAACAAGTATGATTATAAACCCAGATTGCATAAACTTAAGTGAAACCTTTCTGTTGAGCATGTAATTACAATGAAACAATTGAAAATAAAGAGGGGAAAAAATGAGATCTTGTCCTTTTTTCAAAACGGAGATCCAAGACATTGTGTTTTAATTGATTTTAACATTCTGCTGGAGTACAAACACAATAAAAAGAGTTTCTTTGAAATGTTCACTGTTCAGACCAAGAGAAGAAAAATTGATTTACATACAATTTATGAGATCAGGTTAGCATCGACCCGAGGGGCTTCAAGGACAAAGGAGGTGTTTAAACACAAGCTGTTCATCCTTTTCAGCACAAACCTTTTGATGCATCTACATTGTAATCTATGGCGTAACTATCGGTAAGCAAGGACAGCAGTTGCTTATGGGCCCACAACCTCTTAGGGGCCCAATCACTGACACCTGTTTGGCCCCCAACGCAATTGTAGACTAGGAGGTCTTTTTGCAGATGTAATGGTGCGTAAAATTCCTCTTAAACTGTGACACCAATGGCAAAGCAGACAGTGATGCTTAAAACTACTTTGTTAATAACTGTATAGTTCATTAGACACTCATATAATATGTTTCAAACCGCAATAAAGATCCTATAATAAACAATGTATTTAAGTATTTTATTTTTCACACTACGACATGGAATTATGGGTAACCCAGAGCATAGAATAAAATCATAACCGTTACGTATAATGTGTTAGTGACGATGGATCCCCAAAAGCGGTACTTAAGCGGCTTCCAGAAGAAAAAAAAAAAGCAGAGAACAGCTGCTGGTTCTATTAAAGAATCACTGAGGGAGAGGTGGACGTTGCTGTTACAATGAGTAAAGATTGCGACCAGGAGATGAATGGAGAGGGCGTGGGTGATGAGGGGGCTGTGAAGTATATCCATGTCTAGTGATGATGAAGTGTGTATGTATGGGGCACGTTTCGGGTCAGTTTTCTACGGCCGGGGGGGTTCGATGAGCACTGGGATGTCTGTAACATGTGGTGGTGTGTTGTTACCAATGGTTCCATTCAAGGTGCGCAGTCACTATTTTTCCGTATGTGATGTGTGATCATATGATCATGCACTGCTGAGAATTGCATAATTGTGCCTACCTTTATCACGTGTTGTACTTCATATGGGGCCCAACCAGATAATGTTGCCTCTGGGCCTATTGTTGTGTCGTTAAGATATTGATTGTAATGAAGGTGGAAATAAAATAAAAACTTTTCAACAGTTTTCAGCAGATTGCCACAGTCCCTAATGCATCAATATATATGACTACTAATACCTTGTTTCCAACTAGCAGGAAGCTATCTGTATCTACAGTATGTAACTGCTGACCACACCTACAACAGACACAGTGTTAGACTTAGATAGATTTATTTGTCATTTTTCATACACAAGTGTAAAACAAAAAGAAGTTTCTTTAAGAACAGCTCTCTAGACATTTTTTTTAATGCAGCCTTGAAAAATAGTAGACAAATATATAAAAACAGTAATATAAACATATGACTGTAAATTTACAGTTCTAACATTTCAGGTTTTTTTATACTGATAAAATATAATAAATATAATAAAATACAACAAAATAACCAATTTTACACAACATTCAGCAGTCTAATGGCAGTGGGGAAGAAACTGCTATGGAATCTGCTGGACCTGAAGCAGGGAGAAAAATCAATGGAGGGGGTGTGAGGAGTCATTGATGATGTTACGGGCTCAGAACATGCTGCGCTGGGATGAAATGTCTTTAATGGAGGCAATTGGAGCCTCAATGATCTTACCACACAGTGAGACAGCTGGTCACAACGCTCTCTATGGTGCTTCTGTAGAAGGTGTTGTTGATGGGAGGGGGAAAGGTGGGCTATCCTCATCCTCCGCAAGAAGAAGATGCACTTATGTGCCCTTTTGATCAGTGAGGTGGTGTTCAAATTCCAGGTGAGGATGTCTGTGATGTGCACCCCCAGGAATTTGGTGCTGTTGACCACCTCTACAGCTGAGCTGTTGATGACCAGTGTAGCATGGTTAGGACAGTTTTTCCTGAAGTCCAAGATGATCTCCTTCATCTTCTCCACGTTCAGGATCAGGCTGTTATCTTTGCACCAGTCCACCAGCTGCTCCACCTCCTCTCTGTAGTCCAGGTCGTTGTCGTCACTGATGAGGCCTTACGAACCTTATGATGTGATTGGTGGTGAACCAGGGGATGCAGTCATGTGTCATCAGGGTGAACAGCAGGGGGCTCAGGACGCAGCCCTGAGGGGAGCCTGCGCTTAGTCTGATGACATCAGAGGTGTTCTTTCCGACCCGGACTGACTGAGGTCTGTTGGTGAGGAAAAGTTGAGTTGGGCTAACATAGAAATAAGAACCGAGTCCAGTTGAACTTTACCAGAGCTGTTTAGGAAATAATGATAATCATCAGTATGAAAATTATCATCATATTAATAAACATAACAATAGCAATAGTAATAATAACAACAATAATATTAATAATAATACCAAAAACAATAATATGCTTAATTATTATTATTTGTTTTTTATTGATATTATTTTAATTATTATTATTTTCATGATTACTATTATTAATTTTGTTATGTGAATATTGGAGGTTTCACCTCTCTTCATATTAGAATAAAGAAGCATCAAAGCTTGAGTTCTCTTCTACTGTAAGATAATGTGTTTTATTCAATCAGTGTTGAAATTATGTTACTCTCATATTTACTAACCAACAGCTGTGAGGTGATCTGGTTAAGCTTATTGGTGAGAAACTCATTAACTTTTCACATTATTACCATGGATAAACAACAATCCCATTACTACAATTCAGTGGTTCCAGTAAGTTATTTCTCATTTTCTTGTAGGTTAAACTACAGATTTAGAGCATGTCACCAGGCAATAGAGAGCAGTGCCCTGTGTTTACAGTTGTTGCATCAATAAATACATGTAGCATTTGAAATATGCAAGCCCTCCCAGGACAAGATGTCAAAAAGTGCCTCGACTGCATTTCAGAGTATCATCAGCGAATGGCCTGATTCTGTAAAATGTTTTTTGTATATGAAACCTCTGATACCTTCCATAAAAACTGCTTAATCTGCTTCAGATCACTACATCTCATCCTATTTGTTACCAACACTAAAACAATGTGCCACAGGTGATTTATCCGTTTTTCTCTGCAGTCTGACCCCTGCATTCATTTGGGGATTTTGTTTGACCTTCAGCCTTTTTTGGTGAATTCCACCAGTTGAAATATTTGTTTTGGTCTCACTAGTTTCAAGTTTTATTTTATTTGTTGACTTTGGTTTCATGAAATTTCTTCCAAAAAATAATTCTAGTCATTGATCAACTTTTCATTAAAAAAAATAACCTCAGGGCTTTTCTGAATATTTCAGCCATTTCCATCACTTGAGGACCTTCGGACATGCTGGACATTTGCCCACCATGTTATTAGTAATCCAGCCATGCTTGCAGCACTGCAGGGTTTCAACAATTTATTACAACTGTGTTAAATAATGGAGATGCAACCCAAGCCATACAACCAAACCTTAGACTGGTAAGATTTTTACACAATAAGAAAACACAGCCTCTTTTCCTATTTAAGCTTTTCCTTTTGTGGAATTACCAAAATCCCATATTCTGTCCAACGCTAGTAGGAGGGATAAAATGTTATGTTTATTTTTTTACTTTCTTTATAGTCAGATTTTTAGATCCAGTAAGATTTGTTTTTGAGAAGCCCAAACATTGAAGAGGTCTCAGTTTGTTAAAATGTACATTTTTAAGCATGACTGATTCAAATATTTGATTGAAATTCTGTTGGCTTCCCCAATTTACATCGATTAATGATTTAATACATTAATTCTGATATTCATTCTGATATTCATGTAATTAAAACTACTATTTAACAATTTGAAATTTTCTTTGGTGCAATTGGTCGGGGCACAAAATATGAAAGTTACAGCTGGGGGCTGATATGCGGCCATCTTGTCCTGGACCAGGCCAAGGCTGGTAGTTGCTCTAGAGGACATTTACCTCGCTGTGAATGTTTCAAACTTGGCAGCTCTGCAAAACAGATGTTCTGATACTAAGCTAATGCTAGGCTAACACTAGCCCAGAGCATTCTTTCAAATGGAAAACAGACTTTATAAGACAATAGTGTTTATTCATCCACTTTATGAAATGGCAACCCTGTTTGATACTCTACCTCACTCATTTCAAGACTAAATAATTTTCTTAACTAAATAATTATTTATTTCATAAATGTTTCATGTTGCACGACTGTACCACAAAAATGTCCTAGTTGTGAACCTCTTCACTAACAATGGCAATAAACCCGATTCTGATTCTGATTCTGAATTTTCCTGTCTTAACTGTGATGGGTCTCTCTAAATCAGATAACAGCAAGCAAGACATCAAAAATGAAGAAGACAAAAATAAATCTTTGCCCTCTAATGTAAAGAATGAGATAATAAACCTCTGAATAGACCGGACATACTGTAGGGAGGCGCTCTATGGCTGAAGACGGGTTCCTAAAATGTTCTAGCAAACTAGTAGAAGAAGGTTACGATAATAAGACCCACAATACTCCACCCCTAATCATGCATGGGAATTCAAACAATATTGAGAAGATGAACTTAAAAATCAGAAAACAAGTTAAATATCATCACTTTAAAAAAAAACGTTTCCAGAATATCTAAGAACAGCCTCCAGTTTAAGCCCGTTTTGTGGTTGCCCTGCCCTGATGACTCAGAATCCTCATAGACATGCCCTCAAACCATTTCTTTTTTTTAACCTTTTTTTTTACCTGAGCATCACAAAGAAGAAAATATCTGGTTCGGTAGTTTTCTGCAATAACCCAGTTTCTTGTGGGCCATCCTCTGCTGCAGTTCATGTCAGCTTTTCCTTTCCTATGCTTAAAGTGCTCTAAAGATCTCCCTCCCTGTTTGGATTTCAGATTCTAATCGCTGCTCCACCCTCCTCTCCATTTGCATGAACCAGACACCATAATTAGAGCACTCAGCAGCTTGAAAGGTGCATTCAGTATGTCAGGATGAGGTGAGCTTTACCACACCCATCCACCCTCAGCTTGATCCTCAGACTGAAAATAAAACTGCAGTTGAAAAAATTAAATCTATCGATCCTGATCCTGCCGTGGGCTTCACACCTTCAACAAATCTTTTTTTTTTCTGTGCTGATTTATACATGCCTCACTTTCACTGTTTTTTTTTGTCTTTCTTTTTTTTTTTTAAATCTACTGCTACTGAAAAATGATTTTTCAGAAATCTGAATGCAAACAGTCGGAGGCAGAAATGAGCTGTTCTCTCAGGATGAGTCCACACACATTGATGAAGTCTAAAGAACACACACACACTCAAACAGTTTGTGTTTGAAATGAATAATTTATGTCATATGAATGTTGTGGGTTGAACGCTGTTAAATGTAAGAGCAGCCTGCAGGGAAAACACAGTGAAACATTTCCCTTCTGTCTGTCAGAGTCTCTTTTAAATTCAAATATACTTTATTCGTGCGGATGAGTATCAGACGTAGACATAGCACAGAACCACCGGGAGACCGGGAGAAGCCGAGCACACCCGAGCTGCTCAGACTAAATAAATATTCAATATAAACTCATGAAGAGAAGGCGAAGATAAAACCATGTTTGCACGTGTGTGGAGATGTTCACATATTATAACAAGGATAAGCACACTAAGGCCTTAGGTGAGCTCCAGGTTCCTTATATTTCCTACATGAATGTTGCATCGTGTTGCAACAGCTTCCTGAACGCTCAGCTCTCTGACAGCCAGTCATGCTTTAAGAAGCATTCTGATTCGACTAGAGCAGAACATCACAAGCCCCCCTCCCCCCAACATGGTCAAATCTCTGATTAGTGAAATAAACATACTTTCATCAGAAGCATGCAAAACCATGAATCCAGACCCTTTTATTTACGGCTCATTTAACGCATTAACAGATCTGAATCTATTTGCAGGTTAAGTTTCGTTCAAATAGGAAGAGCTTTTTCTTTGAAAAGAAAAACAGAAGCAGAAATTTTATGTTAGCTTAACAAAGTATTACAGGTCTGACATTACCCAAAGTCAATTATTACAGAGTTATAATTATTGAACTTTATCGATCTCACATTGGATAAATTTAACTCTGCATTTAAGCCATCGCCTTGGGGAGCAGTGGGCTGCCGGGGAGCAGGGTGGTGTTAAAGGCTGATTTAGACTTCAAAACCAGGTGTCGCATAGCCTGACGTAGTCCTACTCAATTCTAGTCAGAATATGAGTCTGATGCTGCTCCATAGAGCTGGGAT
>NW_015150756.1:516253-525914 GCF_000732505.1 Cyprinodon variegatus
ACTCGTGCTACTATTGAGTAATGCCAGACAGAACTTCCCGACCTCAAACGTTGTGGGCGGGACTAAGTTCGGAATGGCACCCAGGCTAGGTGTCGCAGTGAATGCAGAGACTTCCCTGCCCCCTTCCAAAGACACTTTGCTGCACCTCTCCAGAATTGTAGGTGATCGCAGACAGTGCCACAGACAGGAGGCCTCTGATTGGTCAAATCTATATCTATTCTACAATATGCGTATTTCCTGTTTGAACCTTACCGGCTTGTTTTGTTTGTATGACCGCCATTGTGGAAAAGGACTCATGAAGTTGGACCAGTTGGAAGAGCGAGGTGTGCGAGAACGCAGGGAACCTTTTTCCTCCTGGATTGAATTATTGAATTATTATTATTATTGGATCCCCGCTCTTTTTTACCCTCTATTTTTGCAAAAACTTGCCCCCACTTCCTCACTGCCTCAGTCATATCTAGAGGCACACCTAATTCATGATTTTCCCTCTTGCGTTGTGGCGTGGAATAATACAGTGCAGACAACACTTCAATATTGGGAATAAATGAAAAAATGTCTGTGTCATACCCATGACAAGCTCACTGCAACACACTGCAATATAACCAGCATGAACCAGTCTGTCAGAGTGGGGCTCGAACTCAGAACCTCAGGAATCAAAGCTCTATGCCGTAACCACTAGGCTGCCACTCCCTCATAACCCCCATTGTTACTGGTAGTTTTTAACCTGGAAAATAAATGGAACTGCTCAAAGCAGCACCGTTTAATGAAGTCATGCCTGATGGCGGCTGCCCCTTCAAGCCAGATGTGGTCGATTTTCAGACTCTCCTGATATGAGGGTAGATTTGGCAGTAGGTGTGAAGCGAAAGTAATGCTGGTTACTGAGTGTATAAATGTGAATGATTTTTCTTTAAAATAAAAGATTAAATGGGCCTGCATTTCTATTCTGGCTCATTCGCTCTAATATCACTGAACTGAATCCAGTGATATCAGAACTACCAGAAGTTCAACTAGGTTAGTATCAATAGAAAGGCAGGTTTACTGTCAAGGACTTTGTTAGAGAATATTAAAAGAAAAACAGATCGTGGGAATTAATGAATCCAGCAGACAGGTCAGAAAAAGTTTAAGGTCAGAGAACCTTCCACGCCACAGCTCATCTAGTCGGAGATATTATCAGATAAGCACAGCACACACTTAGCCTGTATGGATGGAAAGGGAACCTGGCAGAGTCTTGTTTTGAGTTTGTAAAAAATGATCTTAGAAACACAGAAAATATTTTATGGTCAAATGAGACCATTTGTCACCATTTCCCATCTGCACTGAACCATTGGTAGTGGTAGCATCATGCTGTGGGGTTGCGCTTTTTCAGCTAGGTCAGGAACGTTTGGGACAGAGAAGCATGTTCATGTTTAAATAGCCTAAACCAGGGGTCTTCAACGTTTTCCAGGCCAAGGACCCCCAAACTGATGGCGAGATGGAGCAGGGACCCCCTAATTATATATAATGTATGAAACTGTGTTTTATCAAACTGGTCCTATTGTCACTCTATAACAGATTGAGTAATGTAACAAATAACTTCACCCTGGTTCTGATTCTGATTCCTGGTTGATGGGGCAGGTGTTATGAATGAAACGGTGTCCAGCTTGAAAGAGCTCCTGTGTGTCGCTGAATGTGAGCATTGATGACTGAAAGACATCTTCTGCCTCCATTTATCTGTTTACTACAATGTGAATTCATGTTAATGTGGATTTAAAGATAGTGGAAAAAATCAAAGGGGGGAATATAAAAAAGTCTTATCAACCAAAACTTTACCTCCGACCTAAACAAATTCTAAATCTATGGAAGAATCTGTGGAATTTGGCAAAAAGGCATTTGCTTAAAAAATGAAGCTGAAAGACATCCAGCTGCAGATTTAAGGGGTTTCCCTCTACTTCATCATTACAGGCTATATGCGTTGTTCTCTCACATAAACCCTATTAAAGTTTGGAATTTTAAAGAAAACATTATGACAGGTGTGAAAAGTTTTGGACTGCAGCTGCCTTGTTTGTCTGAGTTCTGTCCCTAAGAGCAGAGGCTCTGCTCCTCCTGCATGTCGTTAAACTGTTCTTTACAGCAGCTAGTTTTAGATGCTGGGGGGTTGGAGCTCTCCATTTCATTTTGCTCCCTCCTCTTCAAAAGTTTTTCTTTCTGCTCGGAGGGCCCATGCAAATGTAAATATGTGCAAAAAAATGACTCTTAAAGGCTCTTATGGCAGGAGAGAGCAGAGCCTGGGAGCTCACTCTAGCACACATCACAATGACTTGCAGTTTTTTTTTTTCATTTTCTAATAAAACCACTTGGTAATTTAGAAGCTGAATTACTCAAAGCTTGACTGATATCTCTCTCCATACTTTCCCTGTTTCCAACAGTAAAGCTTTTTGTTAAGCCCACTTGAGTCCAGCCGCTCTGTTGTTCCATCCCTGCCTGAATCTGTGCGCGGCTGTATTTATAGATCACCCCGGGCCTCAGCAGCGATCCGACCGTAAAGTGGCAGCTCTGCTGCGCTCCATGTTCAAGGTTGTCTGCATTATAAGAGCCATTTTATTTCTTTGTCCCCTGCAGCGACCCGAAGCGATGCAGATGACTGCAGAGGTGTCACCAACTCATTCAGCTTCATAAATGATGAATCACATCCAGGATGAGAGGACAATGTTTTTAGCCACGTCGCCCAAAGATTTTCGCTAAGGGCTCAGTATTTCCTGCAGGAATTTAAGTGTTTTTTCTAATCCTGTTAAGAGGCAAAGCCTGCAATATATTAATGCACAACCTCAAGTTTTTCTTCCATATTTCTGAGGGTTTAGAGGAGGTTTATTCTTGGAATTAACTTTGTTTGAGAATGATCAAACTTTGCTATAAGGTGAAACCACAGTGATTTTTACAACCTTTTTAATATTTACATCCTCTAATAGCTTCAACGGAAGAAGGCTTTTGTGAAAAATTAAAGCCTAAACATTAATAAATGATCACAAGGGAGTGAATATTATCAAGAGCAGATAAGAATAACTTTTTAAAATAAGAAAAAAGCTTAAAGTGAGTTTATAACCTCAACTTTGCATAATTAATCTGGTTCACTTTAAATGTGTGTCGTTTCTTTTCCAATGCAGTGGCCAGCTGAAGTATTCATCCAACACTACATACCATGTATTCCACTTCCTGAGTTGCTGCTTTGTTGAACCACCTTCTACCGCAGTTACAGCTGCAGTTTTTTAGGGAATGTCTCCATAGAGACTGGCTCCATAGTTTTGCTGTATGTGAACCAGATCAAACTAAGAATGGTTTGGATGGAGAGTGTTTGTGTGTGAGGAGCCTGGTTGAACGGTCCAAGCAAAAGGCACTTACTATAGATATTGTTAAAACTGAGGAACTCATCCTTGGCCAATCCCAACTCACCTTTACTTCACTTGTCATTCATTAGGTGATTGTCAAATGACCAATTTATTTAAAGGAGAAGTTCGGTTTTTTACACTTTAAGCCCATTTTCTGTAGTGTCCAGGATGAAATCGAATGATNTGTGAATTCATGTTAATGTGGATTTAAAGATAGTGGAAAAAATCAAAGGGGGGAATATAAAAAAGTCTTATCAACCAAAACTTTACCTCCGACCTAAACAAATTCTAAATCTATGGAAGAATCTGTGGAATTTGGCAAAAAGGCATTTGCTTAAAAAATGAAGCTGAAAGACATCCAGCTGCAGATTTAAGGGGTTTCCCTCTACTTCATCATTACAGGCTATATGCGTTGTTCTCTCACATAAACCCTATTAAAGTTTGGAATTTTAAAGAAAACATTATGACAGGTGTGAAAAGTTTTGGACTGCAGCTGCCTTGTTTGTCTGAGTTCTGTCCCTAAGAGCAGAGGCTCTGCTCCTCCTGCATGTCGTTAAACTGTTCTTTACAGCAGCTAGTTTTAGATGCTGGGGGGTTGGAGCTCTCCATTTCATTTTGCTCCCTCCTCTTCAAAAGTTTTTCTTTCTGCTCGGAGGGCCCATGCAAATGTAAATATGTGCAAAAAAATGACTCTTAAAGGCTCTTATGGCAGGAGAGAGCAGAGCCTGAGAACTCACTCTAGCACACATCACAATGACTTGCAGTTTTTTTTTTTCATTTTCTAATAAAACCACTTGGTAATTTAGAAGCTGAATTACTCAAAGCTTGACTGATATCTCTCTCCATACTTTCCCTGTTTCCAACAGTAAAGCTTTTTGTTAAGCCCACTTGAGTCCAGCCGCTCTGTTGTTCCATCCCTGCCTGAATCTGTGCGCGGCTGTATTTATAGATCACCCCGGGCCTCAGCAGCGATCCGACCGTAAAGTGGCAGCTCTGCTGCGCTCCATGTTCAAGGTTGTCTGCATTATAAGAGCCATTTTATTTCTTTGTCCCCTGCAGCGACCCGGAGCGATGCAGATGACTGCAGAGGTGTCACCAACTCATTCAGCTTCATAAATGATGAATCACATCCAGGATGAGAGGACAATGTTTTCAGCCACGTCGCCCAAAGGTTTTCGCTAAGGGCTCAGTATTTCCTGCAGGAATTTAAGTGTTTTTTCTAATCCTGTTAAGAGGCAAAGCCTGCAATATATTAATGCACAACCTCAAGTTTTTCTTCCATATTTCTGAGGGTTTAGAGGAGGTTTATTCTTGGAATTAACTTTGTTTGAGAATGATCAAACTTTGCTATAAGGTGAAACCACAGTGATTTTTACAACCTTTTTAATATTTACATCCTCTAATAGCTTCAACGGAAGAAGGCTTTTGTGAAAAATTAAAGCCTAAACATTAATAAATGATCACAAGGGAGTGAATATTATCAAGAGCAGATAAGAATAACTTTTTAAAATAAGAAAAAAGCTTAAAGTGAGTTTATAACCTCAACTTTGCATAATTAATCTGGTTCACTTTAAATGTGTGTCGTTTCTTTTCCAATGCAGTGGCCAGCTGAAGTATTCATCCAACACTACATACCATGTATTCCACTTCCTGAGTTGCTGCTTTGTTGAACCACCTTCTACCGCAGTTACAGCTGCAGTTTTTTAGGGAATGTCTCCATAGAGACTGGCTCCATAGTTTTGCTGTATGTGAACCAGATCAAACTAAGAATGGTTTGGATGGAGAGTGTTTGTGTGTCAGGAGCCTGGTTGAACGGTCCAAGCAAAAGGCACTTACTATAGATATTGTTAAAACTGAGGAACTCATCCTTGGCCAATCCCAACTCACCTTTACTTCACTTGTCATTCATTAGGTGATTGTCAAATGATCAATTTATTTAAGCACCTACTGTCAGAGTATCTGTCCAGAAAGATGGGCAAAAGGACTGGAAGGCCAGTCAGTGGCGTCGGATGTAGGAGTTTGCCCTGAAATCGAAGGATTGACAGTTCAAGCTCCGGCGCTGACTTTCAGTCCTTGGGCAAGACACTTCACCTGGTAGTCAGAGGGCCCAGTGGCGCCAGTGTATGGCATCTTCTGTCAGTGAGCTCCAGGGCAGATGTGGCTACAATGTAGCTTGCCACTATCAGTGTGTGTGTGAGTGACTGAATGTGGTGTAAAGTGCTTTTGTCAAGTCTACTGACTTGAAAAAAGGCCATTTACCATTGGAAGACAGATTCTCTATCATGTCAGCTCATGTTTTGAACAGTGAATTGAACTTTTGCCATCAAGGAGGAGGTTTAGGGGCCCATGTTGAAGCAATGCGTATAACAACCTCTTTGTGCGATAAACCAATACATCCCTAAGAAGAAATGGGTTGTACTGATTATGTAAACCAACCTTTTTATTGGTTCATAGTTTTATCTTTTTTCAGAAGAATCAGTCCATGTTCCTTTGTTGTGGTTAAGTCATTTGATGTTTTAACAGACATCAGCGGTTCCTCATAGTGCTGACCATGGCAGGCGACAGGGGCATACGGATGTCAGTGGGATGATGTTGGCTACATGCAGACACCCAGCATGTAGGAGGATTACGGCCCACATGCTGCGAATTTGAATGATTCGACCACCCAGGCTCCAACAGATACACAAAACAAGCCTTATCAATCTCTGCCAGTCCAAATCTGACTGTTCCTTCTGCAGCCTTAACTGTCTGTCAGTAGGATTGACTTCAGGTTTGTCAGTCAGTCAAATGCACATCAAAACAAACAGGAACAGATTCCGATTAATGCAGCATGAGCGTGTTAATGTTTTTATTTTTCAAAAAGAAAAAGCTTTCTGCCAGCAGGCTCAGAAAACAGTCTCCCGTTCGTTTATTCAGACCCATATAAAAACTGAGTTTGTGTTCGCTGTCGTTTCTACTTGTTGCATCATCCGTCTGCCACTGGAAGGTCTGACGGGCAGTTTTAATCCATTAAAGCACCCGTCTGTCTGCACCCATATGTCTTTCCGTCTGTGAATGTTACATATGACTACTTATAGGCTCATTTCATCCAACAATTTCACCTTTTGCACCATTCTGACTGCTTTTATTGAAGAAATTACATGTCAAGAGCATGGCTTTAAACTAGGCAAACCGTTCATAAATAAAAAATAAAATAAAAAATAATAATATAATACATGAAAAGCTCCAGAGAACATTTTCCAGAAAGCTGCAGGTGACACGTCCGAGTCTATGTTATATTCTACATCTTCAGGTTGGAGACATTTCCTTTGGTGCAGCTGCAACGACGTGCGCTTTAGAGTTCAAAGGACCTTTTCAGTTGCCGCAGAGAAGAAATGTGAGTCGACACGTAGGAGACAACCTCAGAGGAACAGAAAAGCATGAAGATGAATCATAAAAAAAGGTTCTTTATTTCTTCATCTTTAAAGAAGGGTTTGGAAATCTTTTTTGTTAGTCTACTTATTTCTTTGTTTTTGAATGTGAGCAAGACTTTGGTTCTTTAAAAACAGCCACCTCTTGCAGCATACTGGTGTCCTCACCAAGCATTTATTCAGCTTTTCTACTTGGTTCTTGCTGTGGTTTGTTCTGACCAAACCCGCCTCTTGCTAGAAGATGCTGCAGATCAACAGGGAGTCTCTAAATGGAGGCTTTCAATCTGCTCATTTCCAGCCAGATTTTCCTCCTACGTTACATCCTCTTACAGCCTTTCTGAAGTGCAACAAGAACAACTCACTGCCACATTACCTCTGCTGAGATAACCGCTTTTTCTTTCAGCTCCATCGCTGACATATTGCACTTTAGTTCCTGGATCATTGTCTTCTCATAACACTTCAACTGCGAGTGTGGAGGCTTTAATATAAATTTAACACCTTCATAAAGTTGCACAAGGTTCTGCAGCTGAGATGAGGATTTTACTAATGCTGTTAACAGCTGCTGACTGCTTACAGCTTTTTAGAAAATGTGGGGGAAAAGCCCTAATGCTGTTTCTGATTGTTTTAAGGCGATAAAAAACTGAACAAATGAAACAAAGCTTAAACTGTTCCAACATTACAAAATATCAATATCAATTAAAAACAACAACCCAGAATGTAAAGCAATATCTTAATTTAAAAAAGGTAATTTTTTGGGATTTCCCCTGTTTATAGTTTTTAGATACACAGCAAAAAAACTTTCTTTATCATCTCTGAAAGCAGAAGAACTGTGCACATGAGAAACAGCTACAGTAAACTATGGCTGTGGTTAATCTTCCAGGATCCTGTCCCAATACCCACATTGCAAACTATATGAAGTCAGATTACTCCCAAAAAGGCACATATACAATAAATACTAACACAAGCAATTTTTTAAGAACATGCATGTAAACTTCTTTTGACAGCAGCTAGAAACATTAGCAAAGCATCTTCAATAGCTAATAGCTATTTTCTTCAAATTTTTTATTCTGACTTCTAATGCAACAGCCATCTCTGTCATCAGATGACAAATTTGCAGGAGACAAAAGAAAATTTTAAAAGTAGTTTCCATTCTGATTAGAAATGTAAATTTCTGTGTTCAGTGATAAGCTTGCGTATATCTAAGACTCACATTCCTTAGTATAAACAATCTATCTAACATTAGCAGAGTTGAAATGTAGTTTAACAATCATTCTTACTTGTGGCTAATGTCATGATCTTAGCACTGATGCCTGGTCTGATCATGCCTTTTACACACCTGTTTTGCTCCGCCCATTTCTAATCACCCGCTCATCTTATCCACATCCATTAGTCACTATATAGTCAGTCTTCAGACTAGTCATCACTGCCAGGTTATTGTGAGCCTTTGGTAAGACCTATTCCAGTGTTCTTGTGTTCTAACTACCTGATCTTGTTCTGCCTCTTGACCTCTGAGCCTGCCTTTTCCCATCAGATCTGTTTGCCTGACCGGTCTTCTGACTTCTTCCTCATCTGACTACCTGCCTAATCTCAGTCTGCTTGTGTACCCAGGGGAACCGTTTCCCGACCACTAAGCCTGCCTGCCCTCGTCCAGCCTGTCAACCACACTTTGTACTGTGACTGGAACTGTGACCCGACTCCGTCCTGGATTCTCCTTCAGCACCTCACCGCATCTCTGACCTCCTGGGCCTGACAACCGACCACATAACCAACATCAGATTTGGCATCGCCCTATGGATCATCCTGTCTACATTTATCTGCCTGGTTCTGACTTCCAGCCTATCCTCCAACCACCAATATGTCAGCGTCTGGGACTCTCTGTGTGGTGACCACCCTGTTGGCAGCCCGCCAGCTGGAACCATTCTCCAACTCTGGATTTGAACTGAACTATAAGATCAGGTTAGTGGCTCGCATGTTCATGATCAATCACTCCCAGGAAAACGTGGTCACTAACCTGCTGTCTCCACCCACAGAGGTTCCTGCCTTAAGGCCTCAACACACCGGTTGGGTGAGACTTTGTCATCTCAGATCCAATTTTTTTCCATGTCACACCTACTGAGTATAGAGAAGCTCTGACTTGGCAGGGTGGGCAGATCTGCACAGATTTTTTTCACTTCACTTCTGTTTCTCACATGTTTTTCACATTTGCCTTGGACAGATTATGAAAAGTGATTAAAAATTTTTTTAAAAACACTGTGCAGCTATAAAGCAAAGGCACACTTAACAAGTCTGTGCAACATCTCAAGCCTGAACAGATAGAGAATGTTCATAAGTCTATATAAAAAACATATGAGATATACATCTAAAGAAAAGAAAAACACAGCAATAAATGCCGCAGGGCGGTTTATATGCTAAGCGAGGGGTGATTCTCAGCGAGATATCTGGAAAGTTTATCAAAGCTTTTCTTTCTTTCTTTCTTTCTTTCTTTCTTTCTTTCTTTCTTTCTTTCTTTCTTTCTTTCTTTCTTTCTTTCTTTCATAAAGAGGTGAGAGATAAGCTGCGCGTACCTGCTCTGTCTGCCCCTCGTTATTTTGCTTTTTGTGAGGCTCATCAAGGATCAGTATTTTACTGTTATCTGTTTTTTCTCCTCCTGAAGTTGTTTTTTTACTGAGGAGGTTGATAAACTGCAGTTTCTGTTGCTCGTTGTTTTTAAGAGGCTCATAGAGGATCACTACTTTATATGTTTTCTGTCCTCTTAAACTCCTACCTTGGGTAAAGTGTCATGTTTTTATAGTTTCATTATTGGTTTTTGCGCAAGTCTTTCCCGCTTAATACATGCTTAATGTGCAACTCCAAAACTGACTTTTTACCCGTGGCATTAACAGATTTTAT
>NW_015150756.1:526653-533942 GCF_000732505.1 Cyprinodon variegatus
AAAAAGAACTCCCTTGTTTGCTCATGCACAGTGTGTGAGGTTTCTAAATCGGTCGTAGCTCTGCTTCAATGGTAGGATTTGCCCACGAACACCTTACGACGGCTGACTTAATTTCAAATATTAGATTTCCTCTCAACCATACAATTCCTGATCAAGAGGTGGTCGTGAGGGGTTGGTCCCCCTTTGAAGCCCCCTGTATACTACACAATGCCAGATGCACAATGAGGCTGAAACTTGACCTAATCAAAAAAATTCTCACACATCTGGAGAATCGTCCAAAAAAGGACAAAAGAATCGTACATTATATGTCTGCCTTAAGAGAATGCCTATTAGCCAGAAGATTATTTTTTAACATTACTACTACTATTACAGGCTGCAGTAGAAAGATAATAGTAGAGGTGGGATTTCCTAAAAAGCAGCCAATCACAGGTAGTATCTCTCTTTTTAATTTGATTCCTGTATGTGAGTTTCCATAAGATTCTTTTATTGCACATTTTAAAGTATCACATCAGAAAAGCTTAATGGAAAAAAACATTATTCGAAAAAATCCCTCCCTTAAATCTGTAAAAAATATTTCATACTCAATTCAGGTGGTTTTTGGCTTTTGCAAAAAAAGGGGTTATGCTCAAAACATAAGTTGAAAACCCTTTTTTTCCCCCATATCAGCCATGATGTTGCAAACTTTGGCGTCTTCCTGGGTGTTCTTGTGATGCACGAAGACATGGCTGGAAGCAATATCGCCATTACTCACAGACACTTTAATGCAGGAACAATTTCCCTGATTGCATCACATTCATTTAAACCACATCACTGATCTTTGTTTTTTGCTTGATTGCAGCCTCTACTTCCTGTTTACTATAGTCATGCATGACGAGTAATATGGAAAAAGACGTAGGACTGACTAACCCCCAACACTACTAAATAAATAAAGGCTTATTTTTAAATAAAAATCTTGAGTTCATCGGTTCCAAGAAAGGCTGCATCTAACGATTATTTTGCAAATCCATAAATCTCTCGATTATTTTTTTCGATTAAACGATTATGAGATACAAAAAGTTTCCTTAAAGAAGATTTTTGCAAAATTAAAACAGGAGAAACTAAAACTGTTCCACTTGAGGGAGTTCTGTATAGATCATGTTGTCAGACGAAAAATATTTTTTATCTTAAATACAAAATGTTTACATATTTTCTTTTCACAGTTTTGGTAAATTTACTGCTCTTAGTGGGTTACTCTGTCAGCTAAATGCATGTTTTAGAGTCTACACTCCATTTAACGTTTAATCGATTACTAAATTAGTTGATAATTATTTCGATAATCCATTCATCACGATTTATCCGATTAAATGTTTCAGCCCTAGTTACAAGTGTGTAGCACTGGAGAATTGAACTGTACAGGTTATGTAAAAAACAAGCCACCAACTTCAATGTCTTAAACTGCAGGCGGAAACAAAACCTGAAAAGAGAAAGTTATTAAAGCTTTAAATGAAAAAACAGCCATAGTGAAACAAATTAAAGAAATTTCTACATTTCAAATCATGTAGGACTTTTTAAGATTCTAAGAAGAAACCTTCCTACCAATCTGAAAATGGAAAATCTTTGTTCTTTAGAACTTTTTTCACCTATTGCCCTTCCAGCCCAAGTTACACATTTCTGATCTAATTTATATCTCATGAGATGAATCAGCAAATTGGTGCAGTTTATCTTCATCATGGAATGAATTGAATGAATTTATACCTAACCTCTGACAGCAGATTTGGCACCATGTGCATTAAAAATGAATGAATGTAAAGTAGAGTGTGAGGAACCAAAGAGTCAGGAAGGAGAGTCGAAGCGGACGTGAGACGCATAAAGGATCATCGAGTTGGTCATCCATCCATCAGTTTTTCTCTGAATAATTCATAGGTCAGACAAAGCAACACAAAACCAAAAAACAAACAGACCGGGAAGAAATATGCTCAAATCAATATGTAATAATAGAAATACAGAGAATAACTATTACATTAGATCTCAATAAACTGTTAGTCTCTCAAAAAATAAATGACACTGAGGTAGTAAAGTCTGAGGAGGAGCCAATAAGAAAGGAGTGCAATACTGAGGGGAGCATTAAATCTAGACAGGAACTTTAAGTAGATGAGAGGAAAACATTTAATAGACCCAGAGAGAGCTTAGTTTCCATGGCGATAAGAAAAAACTTTGTCCGAACAAAGAATCAAACTGATTATGATTCAAGTATCACAACTTATTAAAATGATTATTTAGCAAATTGCAGTTTCTCTTGCAAACATTTTTATTTTTAACTGACTTGCTCAGTCTGCAGCCTATTGCAGAGGACTGTTGCAACTTTTTAAACCAACACTAAGTAACTTTTAAACATTCATACAATATTTTCATAACTTTTGTGATTATATGTCGACTTAGAACTAGATGAAAGAGCCATCTGTAATGGCCCAAGAAGTTCTGTATCGCTTTCACCGGCATCAAGAAGCTTGGATGGCAGTAACCCTGCCACAGAAAACAACGATAAATGTGCAGACTGCTTTACGGCATACGTCACTTTCCTCTTGTCACATTCGTCATAACGATGGAAGTAAATGGAACAAAATTTTTCTAAGAGACTGTATAATTGTGCCAGTTGTGCAGAGCTGACATTAAGCAGCATTGGGATCTATATGTGTGTTTACTCTTAAGCCATTAAACATAACATTATTTGTTTCAAGGCTCATGTCAGCACATCATTTGCTGTCAAGTCAGGTGGGGGCGGATGAGTGGGATGCTGTCTTCTATGTTTTAAGGCTCCTGTCCTGTTTCCCACATAAAAATAAGAAATACTGTACTTTGTTTTGGCAACTCATATGGACTCACATATATTTGTATCAGGAGCCAGGAAGTTAAACTTCATTGAGATCATTCATCTGGGCAAAAATGTTATATCCTTTTTAGGCTTTTACCAATATATTTTATCCAGTATTTGACTAAACATGCATTTCTGGATGTCCTTTAGTCCACTGCAGTTAAAATGATGGCTGTGGATTCCCACCAATATCCAGTTCAATATCTTAAGCAAGTTGCAACTTGATCCCGGTTTTCGCAACCATCAACAAGGTTATACTATCATTTTTGGCTTCTCTTAGCTGCAAAAGCTGTAGAGTTAATTTAATATTTTGGGCCGCAAAAAAAAAGAACAGCCTATAACCTATGGTTAAAAAATTGTATCTTCATTGCGTTGAAGCCTTGAGAGGGCAATTCAAGAAGTTTCTTCTTAGCCAGGTATAGTTTGGATCTTCGGACAATCACCAGCTAGAACGCAAGTTAAAGTTTAGGAATTTCAGCTTTGTAGATTGTGTCATTATAGATGGAGGTAAAACAGACACACTGCTCTATTGTCTCCATGCTGGACAGTTGATGCTTCAAAAATACTTCATGTGGTTCTGGCCAAACAGTTCGATATTTGTCCAATCACATCATAAAACCTTTTAAAGGACATTTAGATTTTTTTTTTTGATTGTGATTTTAAAAATTTGTTTATTCTGGACACCAGCAACAGTGTTCAGGAGGTTTAAAGTTCTTGATCCCTTCTATCTTTTTAGCCCTGGTGGTTCACCAGGATCAAAACAGGCACCACCAAGTTTCAAACTAACTGTCTTTTAGGTAAAGGAGGCATTGTGGGTATTATTTTTATTGTCCTAATCTTTTTTTTTGATCAATTCCAGAAGTACATTCCTAACTGAAGCTCTCATTCCTTTGTTGTCACCTACTGTAGTTTCTTCATCTTCCCTGGTGTAATAATTGTCAACTGGTTGTTATCATACTCTGTTGTAAATGGTAAACTATCATGATCTTCGTGCTGATTACTGGCTTGATTACTCATTTCATTCACCTGCCTAGCCCCACCCAGTTTCTCATTACCACACATCTGTTTCATCTACTCAGTATTGGTGTTTTCCGATTGCTTGATCCTGACACATTCTGTTTTCGAACCTGCATGTTTCCATTCTCATCTGTTTGCCTGACCTGTCTTTGGACTCCTGCTGGATTCTGCCTGTTTTCTGAACCTGAAAATGCTTCCTGACAACATCTTGGATTTCCCTTTGGAAACTCTGCAGATCACAGATATTTTGGCCAAGAGTCCTTTAAACCTCTGCGAGACTGGCTTTGGCTTGACCCTCTGGATTATCCTTCCTTCGTCTGGCGGATCTTATCTCCTGCCTGTTTTCCTGTCTTCAGGGTAGGGCTGGGCGATATAGAAAAAAAGCTTATCGATAAAAAAAAATGCATATTGATCGATATCGATAATTATTGAAAAGATTTGAAACCATATTTTATGTGCAGCTCTGCCTGGACTTTTTATAATATTGCTAAATGATTTAATTTTAATAAAAAACACAAACACAGACTTCGAATTAAATCTTTATTTTACCAACTTTTTTAACCATAACAGAATTGTTTTAAAGAAAAATAACTTAAGAGACCTGAGTTATGTAATTAAATACTGACAAGTGACTGAAGTGACCAGAAAAGTGACCAAAATAAATATAACAAATAAATAAATGCCCCCCCACTGCCGCCCCCGTTTCCTGCTTTAACCTGAGTTATCACTTTGAAGTTTCTGGCCCCTCAGCTTTTTTTATCTCAATTGTTAGAACTACGTGGGAAACTGCCCAGAACTGAAAAAATATATGTATTTTCCCGAAATTCCCGAAGATTCCTCGGAGGAGAGCCGCGTCGGGGCCTACACAGCTCGTACTCCTGCGGGTGTGAGCGGCTGAGATGATAAAAAAAAAAAAAAAGTTGGTTTCGTTATCAGACTGGTTTTCACTGGTTCCCAACACATTTTACAGATGACTGTGGTTTGTTTTTGGTCCGACTTGCCATGACCGAAATACTGCCAGTCTGCTGAACTACAAAAACCCTTCTTTGAAACAATTTCCTCCGCCTCTCCTTGCTGCGACATCTTCATGTGCTCTGTGTTGTGGTTTGAGAGGGCGGCGCTTGGTGACGGCGTGCCTGGGTCCGCGATTGTGATTGGTTGGGAGGAAGCAGTGACTAGCATAAACCTACATGCTAGACTACAATGAGAAGGAAGGAAAACTGCGTTTCTTTTTTATCAAACTTTTATCAACCCTCTTTTTTTCTATTGCGCCACACGTCTATCGATCGATATATATCGTTATTGAATTATCGCCCAGCCCTACTTCGGGGCTTTAACATCTGGGACTCTTTGGATAAGGTTCTCCACGCCATGTCATTGGCCGACTTGCTGGAATCTACCTCGTCCTCTGGGCACCAACTGAACTTAAAAACCAGGTTAGTGACTCGCATATTCATGATCTTCCTCTGCCAGATTGACGTGGTCACTTATCTGTGTTTTCTCCCTGCAGAGGTTCCTGTCTTAGATGTCCAAGCTGTTCACTGCAGATCCGTCATCTTAAATAAATGCTTTATGAGATATCATGATGTCAGTCTGCCTGACTTCTTGGTGCTCTGTTCTGAGCTCTGACATAAACCCAGAACAGAAGGTTTTAGGCCTGATGACAATGTTGATGCTGACTAGGAATGGATGGAAAGTTTGGACCCCCAGGACTGCTTTAACCTTCTTCATTGTCCAATTGTACACCATTTATTCTACTGTCTATCTCTATTGTATTGTCCAACTAGTTACTGCAGTTTAAAAGCAAAACCTGCAGAGCTTTAACTGAATGTTAGGTTTTATCCAAAGGGGATCATTACCAGCCATCCATCCCAATAAAAGCATGTTGAGAGGGCAGAATTTAATCTCCTCCTCAGAGACCTTTACGATAAAACATCTGCAAGTGTTTCATGACAAGCAGCTGAAATGACAGGCAGAGTGGATTATTTCATTATTTATCACAGTGTTATTTCTTCTGAGAGTTCATGTCGCACCGTAACACGTTAATATTGATGTGCAAACTGTGTTGGATTTGCATCTAAATTTGGCTTGACTACTTCTCAACTTGTGAAGACACTTGTATTGCTCATCTGTAATCCAAGCTCTGTTCGCTGCCTCTCTTTCTCCCACACAAACAGCCATCCACGCTCTGATTCTTAATAAATTGAAGTGATATTTATATCTGCAGAGAGCCGCTTCGTTAGATCTAAGAGCTGTCGCCGAGGCTCACCTGCAGAGGAGTTTGAACGTGAACACAGGCAGGGCGGAGGGGCTGCTGCGATAACAATGAGATAAACAAGCTGCAGTCTGAACAGCCTGAGGTAGAGAGACGGACGGAGAGAAATAACCCCACAGTTTAATCACAAGCTGAACACATAATTTGTCACTCAATGACAGACCGTCTCTACTGGTTTGCTCTTCCTCCTCTTTGTTGCCTTTTTCTCCCACTCCTCCTCTAGCTTTTCTTCATTTTATCTTCATTATGGTAGCAGTGTGTTTATGTGTGGGATGTCTGACAGATTGGTGTCAGTTTTTCTCTGTAGAGACACAGTCCTGAACTCATGCTCAGCTGCTCTGTCTTGTTACTGTCTCCGATGAGAGTAAATTTCAGAGACATGCTCACTGATTTGGTGCTTGTATTTGATAGCTGATAAGTGCACTGCTGCAGGAATCAGGCCACATTTTAGGTTCGATAAGGGAAGACTTGCTGTCAGAATTACTCAACTTTTGCTTTAACAATTACACCATAGAGCCAGAATCGCTCTTTATCAGTGGTCCTTTTAGCTTTCTAAAGTCTTTTTTCTTTATTTTCACTCTAGTTCACATTCCCAACCTTGACAGGGAATTAGATCAAAGTCGAAAATCTCACATTTGATAACTTCTTGATTATGTTCAATATCTCTGCAACAAACCCCAACCTTTAGTAAAAAAAAAACATCCAGGTACATTTAGACCATTTCAAAAACAAGACATCCATCATTTTTAAGATATTTTGATTTGAATGTTTTGTGGAAGCTCTCCATCCATATCAGTAGTGATGCTTCCTGAGGAAATTCATATCTGGGGCTAATCCTCCATTCTCTGTTCAGGAACAGTGTATTTGAATAAAAATTGAGGCCTATGCTTTACAGTTCTCAAGTGGTTAAGAATCACATCACAAAGCAAACGTCAGTTAGTTATATTAAGGTATTCCTTATTTAAACAATGTTCACTTCAGGTGCTCTTCAGTGCTTCATAACTACTCCCAGTGATCTAGTGGATGTTATTGAGAATAACTCATGTATACACTTTGCTAATCGATCAATCTGTCAATTTTTCCAATTAATCAATAAACAATAAGATGGAAAAAAATAGATTTTTACAGAATGAAATCAGGTGAAAG
>NW_015150756.1:534889-554253 GCF_000732505.1 Cyprinodon variegatus
TTCTCTGTTCCTCTTTTAAAATTAATTTGCTGTCGATATCTTCTAGAACAGACCTAATAGCAGAATCTACTCACCCCAACTCTCCGGCGGCAGCCATTATTGTTGTCACCCAAGCGCGCTTTGGTCACGTGGTTGATTATGTTACTGTTGATCATCTGTCCATCATCGTATAAAGCCCGCCCTGACAATTTGATTGGATCGCCAGAAAGTGGGCAATCATACTCGCGCTACTATGGAGCAATGCCAGACCAAACTTCCCGACCTCAAACCTTGTGGGTGGGACTAAGTTCGGAATGGCACCCAGGCTAAAGTACAGCAGGCACTAGCTATGATTGGTGCATCACTTTAACTGCCTCTCTTTTACTCTCATGCGCCAATCCCTTTAGACTAGGATAAATCTGAAATCAGACCATATGAGCTTCTTTCTTTGCTCCAGAGTCCAATCTTTATGGCATCTGGCAAATTTAAGCTATTTTTTCCAGTTAGGCTCAATAATTAAAGTTTTTCTTTTACAGAACAACTTTTAAGTTGGAATTTCTGTAATAATCTGTTTAAAAAAAAAATCTGCATGCATAAAAGGTTTTGCAGATCTTGCAGAGCTACCAGCAAACCATTGCTTTAAAAGAAAGTCACTTTTTGTACCACATGAAACGTAACATCACTTAAGGTAAACTTGTTTGGGAGCCAGTGGTTTTCAAATGTATTGCAGTTTATTGCAGTCCTTGCAGGATTTATCTGAAGTCTCTGAAGATAAAGATAGTAAATATGTATGTTTCTGCGCGGTGTACAAATTCAAATTTTTCTAGACATCATGTCATTTATGTCTAACAAGAGCGCTGCTTTTAGCTTATGAGTAAGATATGTCCAAAATAAGCGGCAGGCCTAGTCCGTTTATCCCAGAAACTCTAACCTGCAGTGTCCAATTTGTGGAAACAGACAATGAGCCAGGTGACATAACAGCATTTAAGGCTAGGTAAACAAGTATGTAGCCAGTGCAGTTAGGGACTGATCCAGAGATTACTGTGCATTCCACGGCTAACATGCTGGCAAAAGTTAGTTCTAGATCACACCCACCATCCTGTCTGCTGTCACCACAAAAGCTGTGGGTTGCCCATCAAAAACAAAAGGTGAAAAGGGTAAGTTTGTCTTAATTAGCAACAATTTGATTACATTCTGCAAAAATGAGTTTATGTTAATTACAAAAATGATGTTCTAAACAAAATTTTTGACCGCTATAATGTCCAGAGACCTAGACACATTTATGATGAAAGAATCGTTGATACTTCCACAACAGATTCCGCTCTTTCTCCTCCTGCTGGCACGTCTTCCTTCTGGCTGACAAACCAAACACTGTTTCTCAATTGTCAGGCTTTAAAAAGCTTTTAATGGGCTGTTGGTTAAAATGTGAACCTAACTTCATGTGACCTGAAGGAACCAGCTTTGTACAAAAACCAGTATAAAAAAAGTTCTGTGCTATGCCGGTGCTGGTTTAGGTCTAATTAACAACCAAAATCCTCCAGATCCTTAGGTTGAGTTGGTTCTGGCAGCATCAGAAAGCAGCCCAAATATAAGTCTCGATAGAATATATCCATTGCCTGATAGCAGCTCAGTTTAATGTTGAAAATTGAAAGCTTAGGAATCAGCTTCCTATATATGCAATTACAGAGTCCGCTTACATGACATCACTTATAATTCACAGACTTCTACAAACCCAAAAAAGATTTAATGGTTTGCTTCATGCAACCGTTTCAGACTCATCCTGACACATAGCTGGTTTCTGGTCCAGTCATGGTTCTGTCTACCCGAGGCCAAGGAGATACTAGCATCGATCTCTTAAAGCTTTCTCACCTCTGGAGCTTCCTGGCCCTGAACCCTTTATGGAAATGGGTGGAAAAAAAATGGAGCACAAGAGCAAAGTTTGAAGGAAAAACTAAAAATTACATGCAGCCGCTTTTCCAGAACAAAAAAGAAATAATAAAAGGTAACATTTATCGCAAACAGAGCCATTTAACAACTCAATATCAACTAGTCTCTTACATCAACACCTGCTCCATATCTGCTGATTAGCCTTGTCTTTGTTCAGTCTCCCATTTATACACCTCATTTTCAGTCACTGTTTGCTGTTTCCTTGTTGATTGTGGGTTGTTTCCACGTCTCTGGCTCTCCACATGAGTTTTTCCTGATGTTAGCTAGTTTTTCGGTTTTCAGTATTTTTGTGTTTAAGATGTTTGCCTCAGTTTTTTCATTAAATCTATAAGAACTAATCTCTGCCTCACTCATCTCAGCTTCTGGGTCCTCAAGCAACCTCACCCCCCCTTGTTAACACATTTTAAGTTTAAGACCATAGTTACCCAATATTATGATATAAAACTAATCAATAATCCATTTATTTCTAGATTAAATAAAGAAACGCCATTGCATAGAATAAAAGTTTGTGTACAAGAAAAGTTAGGTACAGAAATAGACTTAAAAAGACAGCCTTAAAGTGACAAAGAGAAAAGACAGACAAGTTAAAGGTCAAGTCAGAGGAATGTAGAGCTCACCTCAGTAATACTGTGGTGACTCAGAGATCAGAACATTGTGAACCTAAATGTTAAAGAAAATGTCAATGTTAAATTCACATAAAAACAACTGCGACTTTGTCAGACAGAAAAAAAAAGATTCCCAAAGTTTCAGTAGACCTTTCTTTTTTAGATATTTTTTTTATATTCCAAAACATACACTCAACTGAGAAGTACTTTTATGCCAAAGTGATGCATAAGTTAAAGTCAAGTGGCCTTAATTATATTAGACCTCCTTCAGTTGAGATATCTGGATTAAACATTCCAGCTCTAGTGTTCTGTTTGGCCCAATTAGTCAGTTTATGGGTCATTTTGTTTACACTCTCAGTCTGTTGTGTTGGCGACTAAATTAAGGCTGTGGATACAAAGAACATCATGTCTTATATTTTTCCTGAATCTCCTTTCAGCCCAACACACTTTATCGTTCCCTCACTGCAAATTGAACTTTTTTTTTTTATCTCAGTATAAAGATATAACCTGACCTGTCATTGATTCTTTTTCAGACTGTTTGCATAAATTAGAGTCCCTGACTGAAGATCTCAAAGACGAGGACCTTAACTAAGCTAAATATTGATAAATCCATGGCGCTGACTGCCGGGCCTGAAGCCAACATAACGTCATGGATTTTCTTCAAAGCAAGCCCACTTTATATGTATGGTAACCGTAAGTTAAATTTCATCATTTCTGTGATTCCTTCAAAGCAGATGAAGACCCACAAGAAGATTCTGGATAAAGTTGGATGATTTATGAGACTTGCTGTACAATTTCTCAGTCATCTGGGCCATGGCAACCACCAAACAGACTTTTGCCTATTCTTTTGAAGACGTTTTGACATTTATCAAGAGTCTGTGTCAGATCTGTGCGCTCACAAGAGCAACCTGTACTTGGAGAGCAGATGTAACATAGAGCATCATCCTCTGAAGCATATTCCAATTTAGATGGAAATGAAACACCCACTTGTCATTCTTCTGGGTTGATTGAGTCTCTCTTTGTTTATGGGTTTTNTCAGTGCTTCATAACTACTCCCAGTGATCTAGTGGATGTTATTGAGAATAACTCATGTATACATTTCGCTAATCGATCAATCTGTCAATTTTTCCCGATTAATCAATTAATAATAAGATGGAAAAAAAAGATTTTTACAGAATTAAATCAGGTGAAAGTCAAACTTTTCCACTTGTGGGGTTTTGGATATAAGAGACTAAAACGTTGTTTTTATCTTATGTGCAAGATATTTACATATATATTTTTACAATTTTGTATGTCCCCCCATGCGTGTATGCATACCTGACAACGTGGGGGCATGCTCCTAATGAGATGACGGATGGTGTTCTGGGGTATCTCCTCCCAAATCTGGACCAGAGCATCACTGAGCTCATGGACAGTCCTGTTATTAATAGTCTCTAGATAATAATACATTCTGACTGTGTTCATTTAATGGGGGAATAATAATGAACACAGTCAGATAAACACAGATCAAATGAACATTTTGCCAGATAAGACAAAAAAAATCGCCTTCAGAGCCAGTGGTACTTTGCACACGGCTATGCTGACAGAGGGCTGCTGCAGACAGGCTAACGTTAGACCTGGCTGCTGTTCCCCTCGGAGGTCCACTGGTTGCCGCGGTCCTCTCAACTTTTGAATTTCTTTTTAAATTATGCATTAAATCGGTAAATGGGCCATTTAGTGACGCTTAAAAGTATAACGTTCTCGCCTTAAATGATCATGAAACATACTGAATATATACTTATTGAACAGCAGCAACAGAAAAGAGAACTTTTAACTTCAAACTCTGAGCTCTGTGAGCACTATACTGGAAGCTGCTGCTGCCGCAGTGCATGCTGGGACAGCTGTCAATATCAAGAACAGACAAGTCTGCTCTGATGCATACCTGGTTAATAGGGAGGTGCGAGAACAACATCGGGGGATTTTGTTGGTTCTCGGTCTGCTGTTCTCGTGAATTGGAAAAGTACTAGGGCTGAGGCTGATGGCGTTTCACAAATACACAAGCACATGAGAAGGCAAAAGTACACATATTGAGAAACGGCGAGAGTTTCTTTAGATATTTTTCTCTGCTTGATTTAAATTGACCCTTTTGAAAAAGACCGATATCTTTTCCATCACCCTGGGGTGCATTGCTACACATGTTGGTTTAAGAAATGAGAATCAGCTTATTACAACAGTTTGGGTTAAATAACTTGTTGCCAGCTGAAGCATAACTGCCCACACAGTAATTATCCAAAGGGAGGTTTAAGGTTTGTACCAATTTGCTTAGTTAAATCTAGGTCGCCATTTTTCTTTTCTTTTCTTTTTTTCTTTGAGCCAGGCGGTGTTTGACTATTTACTGCTTTTGAGCTTTTTGTATTTTGTTCCTATTTAAAAAGGTGATGGTAATAATTATTTTCAAAAATTGAGTATCAAGTATTACTCCTCAAACTAATTTAAATTTTTCATAAAAAAAAAACGTTTCATTAACTGCAAAATATCAGTGATTATGAAATTGTCCAAAAATATGGTTAAGAGTCCACCACCTTCTGGGAAGATTTGAGAAAAACCCTTTAGGTTTGATCACTTCACTTGAGAGGGAAACAGAATCAAAACAAATTACTTAAAAAAGCCTGAACTGATAAAGATGTTTAGCTCAGTTTTTCAACTACAAGTATCTTTCTCAAAAACTTAGTGAAAGGCTGCTCAAGATTCGCCTTGAGACAGGCCACTGCAGAAGATCGTTCCTGCTTATACCTATAAACATATACACCAACCTGTTTAAACAACACTTTGAGTAACAACATCATATAATTTCCATTTAGGATCAATAAAGTACTTGAAAAGAAAATTGTTGTTGACCAACATTCAAAACTTGAAGAACCATCACAAAGAAAAGACTGCCTTACTGGGTCAGATGGGGGGGCGTTTCTGACTCATCCTGACACATAGCTGGTTTCTGGTCCAGCGATGGTTCTGTCTGCCTGAAGCCAAGGAGATACTAGCATTGATCTTTTAAAGCTTTCTCATCTCTGGAGCTTCCTGGCCCTGAACTCTTTATGGAAATGGGTGGAAAAAAATGGAGCACAAGTGCAAAGTTTGAAGGAAAAACTAAAAATTACATGCGGCCGCTTTTCCAGAACAAAAAAGAAATAATAAAAGGTAACATTTATCGCAAACAGAGCCATTTAACAACTCAATATCAACTAGTCTCTTACATCAACACCTGCTCCATATCTGCTGATTAGCCTTGTCTTTGTTCAGTCTCCCATTTATACACCTCATTTTCAGTCACTGTTTGCTGTTTCCTTGTTGATTGTGGGTTGTTTCCACGTCTCTGGCTCTCCACATGAGTTTTTCCTGATGTTAGCTAGTTTTTCGGTTTTCAGTATTTTTGTGTTTAAGATGTTTGCCTCAGTTTTTTCATTAAATCTATAAGAACTAATCTCTGCCTCACTCATCTCAGCTTCTGGGTCCTCAAGCAACCTCACCCCCCCTTGTTAACACATTTTAAGTTTAAGACCATAGTTACCCAATATTATGATATAAAACTAATCAATAATCCATTTATTTCTAGATTAAATAAAGAAACGCCATTGCATAGAATAAAAGTTTGTGTACAAGAAAAGTTAGGTACAGAAATAGACTTAAAAAGACAGCCTTAAAGTGACAAAGAGAAAAGACAGACAAGTTAAAGGTCAAGTCAGAGGAATGTAGAGCTCACCTCAGTAATACTGTGGTGACTCAGAGATCAGAACATTGTGAACCTAAATGTTAAAGAAAATGTCAATGTTAAATTCACATAAAAACAACTGCGACTTTGTCAGACAGAAAAAAAAAGATTCCCAAAGTTTCAGTAGACCTTTCTTTTTTAGATATTTTTTTTATATTCCAAAACATACACTCAACTGAGAAGTACTTTTATGCCAAAGTGATGCATAAGTTAAAGTCAAGTGGCCTTAATTATATTAGACCTCCTTCAGTTGAGATATCTGGATTAAACATTCCAGCTCTAGTGTTCTGTTTGGCCCAATTAGTCAGTTTATGGGTCATTTTGTTTACACTCTCAGTCTGTTGTGTTGGCGACTAAATTAAGGCTGTGGATACAAAGAACATCATGTCTTATATTTTTCCTGAATCTCCTTTCAGCCCAACACACTTTATCGTTCCCTCACTGCAAATTGAACTTTTTTTTTTTATCTCAGTATAAAGATATAACCTGACCTGTCATTGATTCTTTTTCAGACTGTTTGCATAAATTAGAGTCCCTGACTGAAGATCTCAAAGACGAGGACCTTAACTAAGCTAAATATTGATAAATCCATGGCGCTGACTGCCGGGCCTGAAGCCAACATAACGTCATGGATTTTCTTCAAAGCAAGCCCACTTTATATGTATGGTAACCGTAAGTTAAATTTCATCATTTCTGTGATTCCTTCAAAGCAGATGAAGACCCACAAGAAGATTCTGGATAAAGTTGGATGATTTATGAGACTTGCTGTACAATTTCTCAGTCATCTGGGCCATGGCAACCACCAAACAGACTTTTGCCTATTCTTTTGAAGACGTTTTGACATTTATCAAGAGTCTGTGTCAGATCTGTGCGCTCACAAGAGCAACCTGTACTTGGAGAGCAGATGTAACATAGAGCATCATCCTCTGAAGCATATTCCAATTTAGATGGAAATGAAACACCCACTTGTCATTCTTCTGGGTTGATTGAGTCTCTCTTTGTTTATGGGTTTTTGTTATTGACCATTTGAATCATGATTCAAACAGCCCAAACTTTGGAAAGAGTGGAAATCAGTTAACTCCATTTTAAAAACATTTCCTAATTTGCAAGGTGATGCAGCTGCTCCTAGTATTAATCTGTTCTTTTATCTCCTAACAAGACTTTCAAAACAAGTTATTTATGTAGTAATCTTTTGTAAAAGCATTATTCATATATTTCGACCGCCAGTTTTGTTTTTTGCTGGACTCGTGCTTTTGGTTAAACTACATTAAAACAGTAAAAAAACTGAACAACGGTAAAAAATATATATATATTGCACTTGTAGTCTGCATTGTTCATACGGTTTACTTTTGCAACCGTAAAACAATGACAGAAACTGTGTTCTATCAGATGTTCTGTGCATTTAACAACGTTGAAACATGTCTCACATTTAAAAGTTGTCTGGATGACTGACTTAGTCCTACAAAGCTACTTACTGTAAGAGGGAAACTTTAATATTAATGAGAGTAGCATCCATTTTAAATAACAAAGTTTGTAACAAATCCTGCTGCAATTACTTTTTGACTAAAAATTCCAACTTTTCTCAAAGGTATGAAATTTACGTGGCACCAACTGCATGTAGCTCAGCCGACCCGTAAGTGAAAGCCATTCAAATCTGAGCTCCGCAGAGCTGCGCCACGATACCTGAGGCATTTGAGGCATTTTGCCTGATTAGCAAACATTAAGGCAAATAAAACAGGCTGTTTTTCCCTCCACATCAAGTTTGTAAAGTTTTTTCAAAGCAGCAACACGCATTAAAGAGCCCATGTGTTGCTCTTGTCACAACAGACACGGATCGGTTTTTCTTGAACTTGCATTTATTGCATCTCCTTTCATGCCGTGACAACTCATTATTCGCTTGCCATGAAGAAAGGTTCTTGCCGCATGTGGATCATGCTTTACAGTTTAGCTTCATAGCATAGCATTGATCAACTATACCTTAGATACACAAAGGTATGAGCATTGGTTCCCAGTCAAAACATGGAAGCGATACATATATAAAATACACATTTAAATTAACCCAATCTTATGTTCTATCATGCATAAATATATTCATTTAAAGTTTTTTTCAAAATTATTTAACAACGTAAAATTATGAATTAATCATTTTTAACATGAATTCAGCTGCACTTACACCACAAGTTCCACAGTCTAGAGGAAGGATAATGGAGAATCATCTTGGCTGAGTAAAAGTATGTCCAACCCCTTCTAGATGAACAAAAGTAGGTGACTGAACATTGTACATAAACAACAGCAGGGTGAAGATGAAGCTTGTTTAAATCAAATCTATAACCAGGTTGTCTA
This sequence comes from Cyprinodon variegatus, assembly GCF_000732505.1. Lineage (NCBI taxonomy): Eukaryota > Metazoa > Chordata > Actinopteri > Cyprinodontiformes > Cyprinodontidae > Cyprinodon > Cyprinodon variegatus. The sequence goes on from NW_015150756.1 coordinate 543,512, forward strand.
TCAATATTTAAAACCCCTGCCAGCAAGTTGCCTTCGATAGGGTTTGTTATCATACGTGTTCATAATTGATGACATCCTAATGCAAAATCGTGGTTATGTTGCTGCAGTGCACTCCTGCAGGGAAGAGTGTTTAACTTCGGAACAAATCGAGATCATCAGTTGATCGCTTGCTGACAAGCTTACATGACCTATTGTCAGCTGGCGTCCTGTCAATTAAAACTCTGAGGATAAATGGAGCCGCCATTAGCACCATGAGCAGATAGAACTAAACCAGGACACTACAAATAAGAAACTAAAGGCCTAAAATTTTGACTGCATAAGAAACCAAAGTAGAAAACAGAGTTACCACAAAAAACTTTGACAATGAATAAAGGCGAATGCTATTTTAGTGTTGAGTCTTTAAATATTAACATAAAACTAAAGTACAATCCAAGTTTCTTGAGTGCTCTGTAGTATTTTTCCCCAAAGTGTAATGATCTGTCCCTAACTGGTGGTTTTATTCTTTTTTGGCAGACATCTAGTCACACAGTAACTGTTTCAGGAGCTCCAAAAGGATTTTTCTCAGAATGCTGTTAAAAATTAGGCTTAATCATGTTGAAGAGGGTTTTAGTGGTTTGATTGGAATTCCATTGCCCATGTAGAAAGAAAGCAGCAACACCCAGTTTTCCTGGTTTAATGCATATGATTTAATAATATAAAAACCTGGAAAAGTCTACTTTTGACATAGATCCCTAACTGCTGATTAGAAACTTAGATCCAACAACTTCTGCTCAAATCTACTTTTTATGGTAGTTTAAGGTTAAAATCCTTGTCAGAAGGTTTGCCAAAAAAGGCCAAAATAAGCTCAGTTTGGCCTGAAAAGGCTATTTTTGACCTAGACCCCCACCTATAAGCTGATTTGAAGCTTGGGTTCAAAACTTTTTGCTTTTTCAAATCTACTTTAGGTTCTTGACTGACAGACAGGTTTTTATTAAACTTTAATCACATGAATCAAGTGTTGTAAAGCAGAAAAACACATAAAAGCTTGAGGACAGTGCACCTTCACCACCAGGATTAAAAGAAAACACTGAAGTATAGGTAAATCTTTAAGCTTGTGAAATGTATCGTGCAATTTTAGATGAGTTCTGTTTTAGATGAAGTTCTGTTTTAGATGAAGTTCTATTAATTTGTAAGTCTCTGCAAGGGTTAGAAATGCTAAAATACTTCAAATTAGTTTGTTAAAACTTGTGTTACTTTTCCACTGATTAATCTTTCCTCCTGATTACATCCTGGTGTATTTTATTCACAGTATTTATCTAATAAAACAAAAGTTTGTTAAGAACTGAATGTTTTCCAGAGTTTGAAGAGTAAACTTTTACTAGCTCCAAATGTGATATTCTACTTATTCTACCTTAAACCCCAGATTTAAAGAGAGAACAGCCTGTACTGGTCATTTTTAACAGAAACTTCAATCTATGCAGACCCCTCAGGGTTCCCTTTAGCCTCCCTGTTACCTCTTAATTCCAACTGACTCTGGTTGGAGAGTTTTTTTTTTTTTTTAAGTTTATACTGGTCCCATATTATAACTTTATAACTGAGTTATGACTTTTTTCAACAGCACCGGACCGCATGTTCTAGCTTGTTATTGTTTTAGACAACACCACATTAACATTTTAATTAATTTCCTTACATGGGAGCTATGAGGCTACCCGAGGAAATGTTTTTTAATCAAGTTTTTTTTTTTAAAGAACAATGAAAGCTGATGGATTCAACTCCCCTGAGAATCAATGAACTGATATTTAGCTAAATAACCTTTGTTTCTGATTTGACCAAGTAACTGTTTGACTGTATTATTTTTTAACATCCAGGTTTGTTCACAGAACCAACATGTTTACCATCGTCCCACAAAGATTAAGGCCCCTTTATACAGGGAGATGAGATTAGGTGAAACCACAAGGGTATTTTGTCATTAAGACTGTGTATCAAAATGTATCTGGTGTTTTGTGAAACTATGAATTATTATTTTTGAAACTGCCTCCCACCAAGAGGTTTCAGTGTATAAAGTGGCGCCTCCAGAAAAATTTCATAAGGGTGGCCAGATTGGGCCATTTAAAATCTCGGGGTGGCTCACTGAAACTAAAAGCCATAATTTCAGGGTTTGAATCTACTATTGTGGTAAACCTGCCTATAGAAATCTTAAGACTTAAGTAAACACCTACTCATATCTTGGTTTATTCTGTGATTTTTTTCATGTTACTTCACTGGCTGTGCATAATGGAATGAAATGCTAAACTGATTCAACTACGATTTACAATGGCTAGTAGGGTGGCCAGGGCATTGCACATGGTGGCACAGGTGGTGCCACAGAGTGTATATATGCCAGCAGTGTCCTTTTCAGTCCCCATTTGTAGTTCGCATACACCTCTTTGTCGCTCATGCTACTATATTTACCTCGCAGGAGCTTTCTGTGCGTTCTCGGTATACTTGTCCAAGGCTTTGGTGTGATTCTGTGGCTTTGTTACAGCACCAACTAAAGGCATGGCATATGTACTACGGTTATTTCAGTGGTGCTGTGCGCACTTGTGTGGGTGCAAATCATTTCTAAGTTGTTAATGAAAAGGATGCCTTTTTTGTCTTCATGTGGGCTAGGCCTAACAGCCGGGAATTAACCAGAATGCTCCATATCAATGAGATTCCTAAGACAAGATAGTACCCCTTACTGGCCTGCTTGGGGTATTCCTGTTCCTCAAAGCATGGTTAGGCTTCGGTATATCACAAAATGAATTTCCTGTTGTCCAACACCCAAGTCTTGTGGTGTGTTCACCTTGAATCTGGTTTTGTACCAGAGCTACAGATTAACATGTTATCTCCAAGTATAGGCCTGCAACATGAGTGATGTATCACAAAGTAAAGAGACAGACACATTTCTAGCAACACCACATTTTCAATTTTCAGGATTCCAGCAACACAAGAGCAATGCAACATGATTATCTGTGGCGTGAAAAAAGTTGTAACGTTAACTAGATGGACTAGATTTGGTTGTGATGTAGAGTGACGGAGTAGAGCAGAAGCAAAGCTTTTGTCAATTAAAATGGAAAATGGAGGTAATAATGTGACAAAGGATAACAGAAGGAAAGTCCTTAAAAGCCTTGTAGGTGGCTTTTGTTAAAAACATTTAATGTAACCCGTAAAATGACTGTTTAATCATTCATTTCAGCGCAGATCCTGGCCAGCCACAGCCTCTTCCTGGCTTTGGTGCTCTCTGCCCTAAGGACTGCTTCCATGTACAACTGTTGTACATCCATCTAACACTCCCTTAGCCCCAGAGCAGGGCATAACCGGCGTTCTCAAGTGCAGGTCCATAATTTTGAGCTAGAACTCGCAAGCAGCAGATTCTATCACATAGTGGAGCCTGTCCCCCACCGTGTGAATTGCAGATGATATGACAGGCTGGTGACAGCACCAAAACATGGTGATTCTGTGAATTGAATTGGAATCTGTGTGAAAGCACCATTAGAAACTTCCCCACATCATGATGCCTCCCCCACCAAGCTTCCCTAAGACTGGTGAGTCTTCAGGTTCAGAGAACTTGTCTGCAGCCCAACTCTGTTTAAACCTACCAGGATAATCTTTGGTTTATATAGGGATCTAAACTCCTACAGCCCTCACAGGTAACTGTAGACCTTCCTTGATTCTTATCTGGACAATTTACAATCCAACAGAGTGTACATTTCCATTTACCTCTTTCTGGTTCTGGTTTAAAGCTTTTGGATCATTTTAGTCAAACAGTCAATTGCTGTCTGCACCCCTCTGTGCGTTGCGTTGTGTAAACCATCATTTAATTTTAACAGGCAGGAACAACATCTGTTGCCTTTGTGGTTAAAAATGTGTCACATAATAATGACATAACTCATTCACTTATTTAAGTTAAAGATCGAATCAAAAACAGAAACATGCATGCACTGATGGTCTAGTGAAGGATTTATATTAAAATGCTAAAATCTCTACCAAAATATCTGACCTCTTATGATGAACTGTTGTCACTGAATGCAAGTTAAGGATGAAATGACTCTGCTAAGGGTAATGGACGATAATAATTTCTTGAAAAATGAAGATTGAGGTTAATTATTGTGAATTGCAAACAATAGATGAACAGAACCCATTTTCCATGCCATGTAATAAAGAGGTGAAAAAGGCAAAGAGGTAGCACACTACATTAGAAGTGGTTAGCTAAGGGGGAACAGAAGAAGTATAGACTACAAATTAAGCCGCACGAAGGGAGTCGGATCACAGCAGGAAGAGGAGAGGAAGATGGAGAGGAGATTGTGAGTCAGGGAGTTCAGTTGCGTAAATGAGACAAAGGAGGAAGAGGCATATCAATGACAGTCCTAACAAGGTGTTCCAAGTCGTTATAAGAGTCCTGAAGGTTTAACAGACCTGGAAACAGTGAATTAACTACTAAAATGATTGGAGATCCATATGGAGTCAATATTGGGAAATTTTAGCTGAAACAGAGATTAATGTCAAAGACAATTAATAGTATTTTGGAAGAAAATTGGGTGGCATGCAAACCTGTTATAGTTTCCTGCACATAAAGGAAGATGTTCTGTAGCTTGTTTCATTTAGTTTTTTTTCCAGCAGCAGAATTAGAGACTTCAGCGATACAGCAGACATTTTTAGATTAAGCCACACAGGTCACTGGCTGATTGTTTCAGGGAAGAACATCATAATCTTTCTCTGCAGGAGATGTTTTGCAAATCCTGGGAAACTGAACGTGCTGTTCTGTGCAGGCTGCTTATATTTTTTTCCGATTCATCACGTCTTCCTAATAAATCAAAGGCTTATGTTAAATCTCAGTTTATACCTCAGATACTTTATATAAAAAACTGATGGGGCATCATCATTTCAGGCAGTGGTCATTAGTAACAAGCAGTCTCTCGGGTTTCTTTAAGTCTAATCCATTAAAATCCCTGAATATTTGACAAACAAGTTCTCTTACCTTCAACCTTCAGTCACAACCATCTACCATCCAGTTGGCAGTCTTGCCCTCCCCCCGCCTCTCCTCTTACTCACCCGGCCCGTCTGCCTTTGGGCTCCTTCATTTTTCAGCCTCTTAACAGACATCAGTTCCCCTCTGGTCTATTGCTAAATACAAAACATGAAAGGCAGCAGCTCTATTAGAGCTCCAGAAGACCAAGGACCCCGAAAGAAAGGTAGAAGGCAAAATTCTAGTTCAATTAAATTTAGAGTTAGGTTCTAGAACACCATCTACAGCTTGGAACATCTTCAGTCTCTGTTCAATTCATAATCTGGACATGGAGAGGATGGAGAACACTTAGATATATGGGTGTCCACGTAGACTCTGGAGGACCTGCAAATGTCCACAGCTTAGACGAGGGAGTCTTCTCTTTGATCTACTTTGTGTGGCAAAGAAAAATAAATCACACAGCATAGTGGTGGTAGCATTATGCTATGGGGATCATTAAAAAAAAAAAAATTAAACACGGGGCACAGAAGCTGCTCAGAGCAGATGAAGATGAGTGGAGCTAAATTTGTAACAATCGTGAAAGAACCCCTGTCTGAAGCTGCAGTAGATCAGTAGGATATTATAGCCAAAGCTTTAAAGGAAAAGTCTGGTCATATTAGGAATTCAGACTTATGAAAGTACTTTAAATAAAATGAATACATACAGTTCAATAAAAGATAAGTGTTTTTAATTTAGAGTAATTTTCATTTGAATGTGCTTTACTGGAGGCATCCATGTTTGTCAAAGAACACTACTGCCACCTACTGGTTTGAAACGTCATGGTGCGGTATTGGCTGTTGATCAAGTCCCAGCGCTGTATCTGGTGTTCAAGTCATTTTGAAAACATTCTTCTTCCAAATGTTGGCTACACATTACGTGTTTTTTCTCTGGCCAGAAGTTCGATGGCAAATCCTCCCTTTTCAAGTTTGCAATCCTATGACAAATCCTTGGTGGATCATGAAGCGAAAAGGTGAAATGACAAATTTTTATTTTTCACTTTTTCCCGATGTATTCCAGCATCCAGCTGCCATGCACGTGGGCATTGTCAGTTTCACTATAGCTCTGGTGAATTTCAATGGTGAAGTCCTCTGGAAATCTTCAATAATTATTGTTGATTGCAGATGTGTCTAGTAGTTCCCATAGATTCTGCTTGTATAGTGGGGAGAATGGCGCTAGGCTTACCGCACCGTGACGTCACTGCAGGAAGATGTCAGGAGTGAGGTGTTGCTATATTTAGGCAAAAATGGCCGCTCCCAGACACAGTGGTCGCGGAGAAAATTATGACTTTTAGTTTTTTACTTTTTAACACTAAATTCATTAAATCATTGCAAATGTAATAGTTTTAGGTATAGATAATCCTTTGAATATTCCTTGCTGACCAGAATTTTCCTTTGATGGAAGAGAGAGTTAAGTTTGAAGTGTCTGGATGTATTTAAAGTCAGTGTTAAACACCCTTAAAGTCTCAGTTCGACACATGTACGTAAAATCTGGGCAAAAATGAGATGCATGGACACAGCATCTGTTACTTTTTGATTTGGCTTTTCCTCCACAACATGTGGAAGTGGAAAACTCAGCCTTATCCAACAATAAGTTGGATAATTTATTTATTTATTTTTTTTTACAATTTGTTGATGGTGATATTTATGTATTAATCTTAAGATGTTTCTTAATGGTAACATTTGTGAATGCAACTGCCACTTCTGCACTGCCGATTGATTGACTTTATTGATCTCACAGTGGATAAATTAACTTTTTAGAAATTTGTTGTGTTAATAAAAGGTTTCCCCTCATCCATTCTGGCAGATGAAGTGAATCATCTTTAGTGTGTTGATTTTTCGTCCTAAGAGAATTCTACTATTTTGAGGCCCCACAGTACGTGATGGTAAAAATGACTGATTTTGACCTTGTGGATTTGTCCATCATAAACCAGGCTTTAATCTAACTGGCCGGAACTGGTTTCAGTTTCAGTTTTTTCAAAAACATGGTGGTTTGGTTTCAGCTGTTGGTGTGTCTAAACTTAGAGGAATGTTGGACAAAATCACATAGACTGGTTTGTAAGTGAAATATTTTCCTAAAAATATTACCGGTGTTCGGTAGGAGGAACAAACATTTGTCTAAGGGCTACTAGTGGCCCCGGGACAGCCTTTTGGAACCCTCTATCCAACACCAATCTGAGCTAGAGATGGCCATAAACCCTCAGAAAGTCCCTATTTTTAAACCATCTGCACAATCACTGATCTCCAGTCATGCTGCGCCCCGTCATTAAGGTGATCCTGGAATGATTCATGTTTTCTATTATCCATTGATGATTAATCTGTCAGAGTCCCTGTTCTAACATTTATCTCAACTGTCACTTTTCATTTGTATGTAATTCACACAACCCTGTCATGAATATGTCTAAATGTGTCACAGTGATGGGGATTAATTCCTATTTCCATGTAAAGCTGCAAACCGTTACCTCACCGTGGTTCAGGAGAGAGCAGCCCTTCGTACCACAGAGATAATAATCCTCAAATCAGCTCAGGGGAGCGTGGAGGAAAGACAAATTGTACTTTCTGTACTAGTTGGGCAGTTTGAGGATATTTCTGAAAGCCAGAGATTTGAAGGATGTCCGCCTAATATACTTTTCCACATATTACTAACCGAGGAGCTTCAGACATTTCTCTGCAGTTACTTTAGAGTCCAAACAGTTTAGGGTAGCTCTGTGATGGAGATCTGGGGGTTTACATGGGTTGGGGAAGTCTTTTGGATTCAAAGAGACACTTTAAAACAGAATTTTTGCAAATTGGCATGTATGGCAGTGGAAGCATCATGCTGTAGGCATGTTTTGCTGACAGCAAGGCTAACTAAAAAGGCCAAAAGAGAGGGAGTTTGGGCCTAAATTTAAGTAGTTTAGGTTGGATGCACCTAAAGTTAACTGTTTTTTTTGAATGATTTTAATGGCTTTAATTTTCTAAGAAAAGAAACTAAGAAAAATTAAGAGAACCATTAAACAAAAAACAAACAAACCTCATGAACTTGCCTAAATTTTAGTTGCAGAGAACTTCAGATTTATCATAAACCAAAGACGTAATGTGAAAACCACACACACTGCAGTTAGAATGAGGTTTTGTGTGTGAAACAAATATTTGGAGCAAACAAATACAATACTTTTATTTTGGAAGGTTCTAATACAAGAAGGTCACATTGAAAACAATGTTTCTGAGACCAAAGCCTCATCATCTTTTTGTCTCTAGCCTCAGCATTTAGAGTTAAATTACATAATCAAAATAGGGCCAAAACCATTTCTTAAAATAGAGATTAGGAAAAAAACCTCAAAAGATTTAAACCCTTTAATCAGCTTTGTTGATGGTCTGAATGCTCATTTATTTTAAAGTGGTTTCATTAGTGAAAAGGATTAGAGTTAGTGCTTTTCTGCGGGATTCTTGTAATTAAAAATCCGTAGTAAACAAACCTCCAAGTCATTATCACCCTGACTACTTTATTTAGAGATAAAGGGTTAGGTGTTAAAAAGGACAAGACATATACAAACCATTAATTTGGAATTTTATTTGCTTTAGCATTTTTTAAATCAAACCTAATTTATTTTTGGGCTAACACATGTTGCTATTGTACCGCAAATGCTAATACTAATGCTAGCAAATTACCAAAGGGCATCTATGTTAACCTCATCATCAACAAACTTTTAAATGAACTGATGATAAAAACAGTGCCAACCCACATCTGCCTTCAAATCCTCTTTTCTTTTTTAATTTGGCACCAAAGATAAAACAAGTTTTATCATGGAGCTACTATATCTAGCGTTGTCTGAGCTCCATCTCATGTGACTTAAACTAAGTACTCCTATTGGAGCAGATCCTTTCATGTTAATGTTGGCATCATAAAAAACACTAAATATTTAGATAGAACCTGCGAAATAGAAACACTTTGACATCCTGATTTAGGCATCAAAAACAAACACATTATTCTCCAATCTAAATGACTTAGAGGACAGAGGAGACACAAAGTGTAATACCTCTGTGTGGTAATTACAGGGTAATAAGAAAAGTACATATATATATCCTATGGACCAGAAATGTTCAGCTAAGTTCATTTACTGGAGCAAAAGATGCATTACAGTATGTTTGAAAGGTAAAAACATCAGCTAAGTTTAAACTGCCGGCTTATTTTTAAAAAGGTTACACACAAGTATATGGACAACAATTAATGCAATTTTAAATTACTGTAACTATTTTTTTTCCTTTTTGCTAACTGATTAAGTGTTGAAATTACCTCTTACGTTTGACTTAATATCAGGTTTTAGGAACAGGTTGTAACCCTTTTAGTCTGGTTTAGTTCACATTAGCTCTTTGCTCTGGTCAGTTAATTTTTTGATCTATCCACTTTATAGTTTGAGTATTTACTGGTAGTAAATGTAACCTTTTACATTTACACAAAAGTAAATAGCATTGCAACAAATACCATTTGGAATAGAATAGAATAGAATAGAATAGAATAGAATAGAATAGAATAGAATAGAATAGAATAGAATAGAATATCTCTTTATTGTCCCACAATGGGGAAATTGTGGTGTTACTGCAGCAAACGGTTGCACTGGAAGTGGTCACACAATATGCACCTTAAAAAATTATGTAAAAAAAAATAGATAGAAAAAAAACAAATTGGCTTTGTATTGTACTGTACAGTGTTTTTACAATATAAATACTCTGTATCGGGAGAATAAAAAAAAAAATAAATAACAGCTGTGGATATTTTTACAGTAATGGATATATGAAAAATAGCAACACCAGAGATGTGAAAAAAAAAATGACAGCATCATGATTTTTAACTGACTAACATAGAAAATGGGCAAAAATCAGCATGAATAGTGGTTATAGAGTCTTCCAGCTGCTGGGAGGATGGACCTGTGATAATGATCCCTGTTGCATTTAGGGTGCAGCAGTCTGTCACTGAAGGAGCTTTCCATTTCAGCAACAGCTTTATGCAAGGGGAGGGAGACATTATCCAACAGAGATGTTATTTTAGGTAGGATCCTTTTGTTTCCCACCTCCTGCACTGAGTCCAGAGGGCGTCCAATCACAGAGCTGGCCATCCTGATCAGCTTATCCAGCCGCTTTCTTTTAGCTACAGATACCCTGCACCCCAAAAGACCTCAGTCTCCTCAGCAGGAAAAGTCCACTCTGACCTTTCTTGTAGAGAGCTTCAGTGTTTTGAGTCCAGTCCAGTTTGTTGTTCAGGTGAACACCCAGCGTTATGGTTCTCCACTTTTGGACTTTGAGTTTTCAGGTATTGAAGTAAATCTGCTTTGTTGAACCTTGGTTTTTCAGTTAGGCTTGGATTTATGTTGTTCTGTTTTTACTGTTAAGAGTCACCTTTTTTAAATTACTTCTGAGTCTTAACACTGCAAAAACAATCCAGAAATAAGTTAAAAATTGCTTAAATTAAGTATATTTAGCCTTAATTTGAGCAGGTAAATAAGATGATTTGCCAATGGAATGAGTATTTTTACTCTTAAAATAAGATAGTTAGATAATATTTACTTGAAGACGATAAAATAGTTTTTTCTTATTTTAAAAGGAAATTGTCTTGTTCCATTGGCAAAGTGTCTTACTAACCTCCTCAAATCAAGGAAAAACACACTTATTTTAAGAAAAAATAATTTTTTGCAGTGAATGTTCCTGTTTGGTGTTTGTTTCATTTATCTCCTATTCAGCAGTCCTTAGTCTTTGCTCTAGAT
>NW_015150756.1:557189-557473 GCF_000732505.1 Cyprinodon variegatus
CTGTGGATATTTTTACAGTAATGGATATGTGAAAAATAGCAACACCAGAGATGTGAAGAAAAAAAATGACAGCAGCATGTTTTTTAACTGACTAAGATAGAAAATGGGCAAAAATCAGCATAAATAGTGGTTATAGAGTCTTACAGCTGCTGGGAGGATGGACCTGTGATAATGATCCCTGGTGCATTTAGGGTGCAGCAGTCTGTCACTGAAGGAGCTTTCCATTTCAGCAACAGCTTTATGCAAGGGGTGGCAGACATTATCCAACAGAGATGTTGTTTTAG
>NW_015150756.1:557700-565684 GCF_000732505.1 Cyprinodon variegatus
AACACTGAAGGACAATAATTTTTTGCAGTGAATGTTCCTGTTTGGTGTTTGTTTCAGTTATCTCCTATTCAGCAGTCCTTAGTCTTTGCTCTAGATTTATTATTGTCCTTCAGTGTTTACAGTTATCTTTAGGTTATATTTTCCAGTTACTCTCCATTGCTCCCTAGTTTCGCCTTCCTTCCCATTGGTCTTATAGTTCTTTCTCAGCACACCTGTTCCCACTCAGATCATCACTCCAGTCTTTGGCTCAATTCGAATTCATGGGCTGTGTCTTTCAAGTGGGTGGTCCACCTGGACCAGGTCTGGGTAGACCGCACAAACTCACACATGAGGAAAATTTAGAGAAGCTATTTAACCTAACCGTCATGTTTTTGGACTCTGAGAGGAAGCAGGAGTACCCGGAAAGAACCCATGCATGCACAGGGAGAACATGAAAACTCCATGCAGAAAGTACCCGGGCCGGGATTTGAACCCAGAACCTCCTTGCCATAAAGCAATTTAAAATCAATACCTTAGCTTTACACAATCACAAAATCATAAAAACGTTTCACATCTCTTTTTTTTTTTTTTTTTTGCAAACAACAACTTTTATTTCTCCCGATTTCTAAGGTGTTAATCGTCTCCACACAGGGACAGATCGAGAACCGAACATATCTTCTTTACAAAATCCAACAACACAATTGGCTTCTAACAACTTAAGATTCTCCCTCTCTCAAAGTTTGCCCTGCAGCCTCCTCCCAGTCTCGCAAAAAACACACACTATTCTAGTTCAAAGAAAAACATTAAACAATCCAGTTCGTGGTTGCTAGTCACCTAAGTCACCTAGGTCACGCAGTAACTTGTCCTTCAAAATAAAAGTCAAAATACATCATGATTTTTTTTTTTACCATAATAACATATTTATTGGCTGATTCCTTTTTACCCAATTTATTCATTTTGCTAGCTAAGTAAAACTGGGTTACAAAAGCCATTAGCAACCTTTAGTTTAAAGACAATCACAGAGCCATATCTAAGGCCTGGGGTCTCTAAAAAACAACAATGAGAATCATAATCCACATATGAAGAAAGAGCACAAAGAGCAGGTGAGAACCTCTTTAGGAGTGGCTGCTCTTCCATAATTACCCCAAGACCTCGTTGATGACTAATCCATAAGGTCACAGAAGAACCTAGGTAAATATCTAAAGCTCTGGAAAAGTGATTTCTTGACTAACAAGACAAAAGTGATCTTTGTGGAAAGGTCTTTTCTACAGGGGCTCTTGAACAAAGAATTTCCAGGCAAAGATTTTGATCTAAAACTGAAACAGGTCCTCTCCTAAAAGGCCTCAAACAAATAAATAAAAATTACAAAATAAAAAAAATCTGTTAAATAAATAAGTAAAAAAAACAAACAAACAAAAAAAAAAAACTTTGAGTTTTGGAAAGACTACTTGCATCACACCAAAAAGGTTTGCCTGGAATAAATCAATTCTGCTAAGTGGAGTGAGCTAAACTCCTGTTATTTGGTAAAACAGAGTCAGTTTGTCTTGGATCACCATGAATAAAATCAGGATTTGTAAACTGCCTTGTATTTACTCAGGTTATCTTTACTGATATTAAAATTTCTCCTATATGAAACATTTAAATATATATAAAAAAAGTATTTTGCCAGGACCTAAACATTTTTCACAGATCTGTATGAACATAAACATCCATACGTAATTTGGCAAACATTACCGAACTCCTAGAATCAAAAACTGACTTAATCATAGTTGAACTCAGCTGAGTTATCAACTTTTTAATATTTTGTCCTAAAACCTAAAAGAAACTGAACTTGCTGAGACAAAAGAAGAGCCACAGATGCAGAACAACCTCTCCTCCTCTTCATCATAAAGCTCCACCCGGCTCCAGTCGCCCTGAAGGCGGCAGCAGAAGGACAAACCCAACACACCATCTGAGCCCGCAGCAGCCGGAGGCCGCTTCATTTACGCTACAGAGCATCCCCATTTAACCGAACACAACAGCCTGCAGCACATACACCAACACTTCGGCTGATCCATCATGTTTGTGAGGACACTCCATTGACATCCATTTATTTCCAGGCAGCTCCGTTTGACCTCCAACACATGGAAGCAGACATGCTATTATATCTCAGAAAAGTGTGCGATGACAGTCTCTTCAAAAAGGAAATTTTATTTTCCTTCATCCTATACATCACTCATAAAATTTATAGTTCAGATAAAAAGACTATGATTTTGTAGTAAATTACAATTCCAACATGATGAGTTTAGTGATTGAGGGTAAACCGGGACACTAATGAGCCCATTACCTGGGCCATAATTCCCAGGCTGCAACTGGTAATGAATTTGTGCCAACATCGACACATGTCTGAGTCTGAGGCGTGAAAGAAACATGCAAAAAAATAAAAACACAGCTTGAGAGGGAAAAACATGTCAGTGGAAAACTTAAAAAAAAAAAAAAAAAATGATTGGGAATAGTATAATAAAGAATTGAAGTACCAAAATAAAATAGAAACCATTATATAAGAGTTTAATCTCACAATAAAAGCTCTTAATTCAAATTACAATATTATGTTTTAATAAAAAAAATTACAAAAAACAGCAGATACAAAAAGTACAAGTATTATTCTGATATTTTAGTTTGCCTGCAGTAGCCAATTCATTATTTTACCATTTAGATGGTTGCCCATTTATTTTTGTTTTTCCTTTGTATTCTAAATTCCATTTTTATCTGTCATGATAAGTAATATAAAAAGGCTGAATACATCTAACCTAGAAGCATGAATCAAATTTATAAAAAGTGGATATTATTATTTCCTGCAACTTTTCTCCCATATTTAATGATAATCCATCTTCATAAAGATTCAGTAGGAGAAACTGACAGAAGCTTCCTCCCAAATCATTGTTCTGCATCTGAACAAGATTGAAAAGAAGGTTAAAGACCAAAATCGCAAAACAAAATTCAATATACTATTAAGAGCAGTCATAAAATCTGCCAAAAGAATTGTTATTAATACAACATTAACCAATGTTTGGACCACCTATAAATAAATAGGCCTTATCCAAGGTCATGTGTCCAATATAATGCAGCTTTTTCTACTTTGGTGAGAAAATGAAACTCTGGAAAAGCTCAATTAAACCAACAGACTTTGAGATAAATACTGCTGTTAGGAGGAAAACACTCTCCATCACTGTCAGAACAATGGGAGGAGACAAAAGGACTTATATTAGTTTTATCATGGCAGAAAGGGGAGGAGAAGAAGAGTTTAGAACATAAAATACAAATATATAATGGAAGGGAAGTGAGGAAAAGACGTTTCTTCTAAGAAAGTTTTTACCCAAAGCCAAGAAAAGATCAAGATCAACATGGAAAAGACAGATTTGTGTCTTATGTTGTATAAATATCAATAAAACTCAAGCATGCAAGAAATCTGAAATTGTAGAAGGACAAAAATGGAGAACTAAATAATTGAACAGAAAGAACAGAGAGAGAAAAAATGAATAAATATGAGCAGAGGTGTGGTTTAAAAGATGAGAAAGAAAAATCATTGATCTGAAAGAGGATGTAAAGTATGATGAAGGTGAAGGTTAAAAAGGGGAAGGGAAATGAAAATTTTCCTTCTCAGCATATGATCGATTAGCTGATCATCGGCTGTGATTGGAGCTCTGGCACCGCTGGGTTGCTTTATTGGCTGAATGTCTTTGCTTCAGGCCCGGTCGACTAATCAGTTGACCAATCGATCACCTGTTCAACCAAGGTCTTTCTGGTCGTACAGGTTACACCGTCCAATCAGCAGACCACACGTTTGGAGATTCATTAGAAAGCATTTACTGTGCACTTGACTGGCTTTTCAAAGGGGTTATAATGCAGGTGTTTAAATTGACATGGCAGGGCGTCAAACTTTGGTTTAATTTGGATTATGATTCAGCATTCTATGAATGCTTAGCAAAAAAATGCAATAAAAAAGAAAATTCAAACTTGAGACATAGGCACAACAGTTAAGGGAAGGCATCCTTATCTTTACCGGTGCTAGAGTATATTTTATAAATATAAAAATTAAATATGAAAAAAGGAAAAACTTGTCGGGATTTGGAGGTTTGTTCACTTTCTCCACCAGAGGGCGCACAAGATCTCTTGGAGCATGAGCCGACCGCACCACCTGTCTCTCATCTGCTCATCAGGAGATCCGTACTTAAGGAGGCGGAGGGCTTCACTCCAGTGCCAGAGTGTTTGCCTGTAACGGTTAGCAAGCCTGAGCCAACCTGTCTGTCTGTGAACTCTGACTTTCTGTAAACCAAACCCGATCCCGTTTTTCTCCTCTCTGCCTCCCAGGTTGATCCTGCCTGAATACCTGAAACTCTGGAGAGTTTCTCTGCCGGTGATCTGTCTGCTCGTTCTCAGTAGGACTCTGGAGAGCAGCCTCAGTCAAGTATCTGCCTGCCCACTCTCAGAAGTTTACTGAAAGGAAAACTCATCTGTGATCTGCCTGCACTCTGTAAGCTCTGCCTCCATCTCTGCCCTCAGCCTGCCAACAACCTCTGGACCCTCAAGGTTCCCCCCCTCTGCAGCTCTGCTCCATTTCCGAACAGGTACAGACCTGAACACTCACAACCTGCAAAAGACCTGGACCTCCACTAATCTCTCTGTCCTCCTCAGCAGTGAACCCACTCGTGACCAGTCAAGCCCCTTCTTGGATCTGAACATACTTTGTACATTTATTATTAATAAATCTTTGAACTTTTTCATCTGCCTCCGAGTGTTCTGCATGTGGGTTAGACACATTAATCCGAACATAACAAAACTTAATTTAAAGGGGTCATAGAATATAAAGCCGAGTTTCCATTACCATAGATGAATAACGATAGTTCATTGGATGAAATGGACATACAGAGAAGTTCAAACCTCATGGACACCTCCTTTCTCTGCAAATCTTACAATTCTAAACTTCCACCATAAAACGGGCGAATCCAAATGAAGCCTCAAATTGACGTAAACTCGGGGATGTTACCTTATTTGGTTCTGGCCTGTACTTTTGTCACGCCCCAGGGCGGCGGGTATAAAGTGTCGACTGCTGGGCTGCTGACTGAACCGGACCTCAGTAGAGAGCCTTGAGTCACTCATCCTCAGCTGGAGGAGGGGGAGCTGGGGTAAGACATTCTGGGGAAAGACGGTGCCACCTGTGTCCAGGCTACCGTCACCGGGTTGGGTTCAGTCGCTCCGTCCCCAGCTGGCTCCCCATCCGCTGGGGTTCCCGGACCATATCTCAAGGCTTGGTTCTGCTACGCTGTACTCGACCGAAATCCCGGACGATTTTGAAATTCCTCCGGACATTTTTTTAGGTCTGAAAAGTAGGACATGTCCGGGAAAAAGAGGACGTCTGGTCACCATACAATATCAAAAATGTCAATGTTTCAGTGAGTAAGTGCCTGTTGCTGTGATGCATCTTTGCTCAGCAGCTTCGCTTGTTGTAAACCAACTAATCAGCGCACAGCTCATCTAAATATTCCTGAACATACCATAAAAGGAGGAAAACCTGTCCTTTCATTGTGGGGCGTTTAACCAGGCTTGCATTAGGGCTCATAGAACAGCAAATATGTTATTTTCAGCCCAACCAATGTTATGCACCCTATTCATATATATATATATATAAGTACAAGTACAATCATTCTGTGACCCCTTTAACAGAAGTATGAACCAGCCTTTCCAGTTCCTGTTTATAAGGAATGTCATCTATTAATCACAGTTTCTTATGGCATGACTAGGTAATTTATTGGCAGGTACAGTAACGGTCCCTTTTTTTTTTTACGCATTAGAAACCAATACAGCCTTTAAAATTAAAATTTGCAGATATTGTGAAAAAAAATGTCCCATGAATGTTGTCTTGAAAGAATTGTTTTACTTTGTTTTTATATTCTGTTCCTTCAGTTTTTTTTTATAGCAGTGTGAAAATTCTTTATGGTGAGGGATGCAAGGGAGTTTGTCCTCTCCACTGTTATCTTATTATTAACTTATAGGGGTGTGGGAAAAATCTATTTGGTAATATATTGTGATTTTTGGGGTTCCAATATAATATTGATCCTTAAGTTTATGATATTGATTTTATTTTTAAATAAATTTTTCTGTAAAATAATAGGGGAATATGCACACCCCTGCTCCTGGTAGATGGGGCCTTGAAAGCCATTTGCTGTGCATATAGTAGAGGCAATATGGTTACCAAAATAACAAAATAACTGATGAATATATTCTACTGAATACACAGCACTTGCTTTTTAATCTCTACATTTAATTTTAATATTAGCTGGGTAGTTTACCGCAATATATCTTTATATTGCAATTTGTTACAATACGGTATCGTGACCCAAGTATCGCGATGCGTATTGTATCAAAACAGCCTTACTAATACTCCCCCCTAATGTCAGGACTCTGCTGCCTCTGCCTTCTCCACAGGTGTTCCTGGTTGACTGATTGGTGCTCGCACACCAGCAGGTTGTTTCTGCAGCACCGGGGTGCTCTATAAGAACTGCGTTCAGACAGCGGAAGGACGCATGAGTGTTACCGTAGTGGTATGCTAAAACTACCACGGTCTCTAGCCTTCTCAAGCTTTGTGTAACCTGTCTTACCTCTGTGTTTCCCAGGTGCCCCCTCGTGTTCTGATCCCTCTCATGGTGGACTCCTCTGAGTGGTTCCCCCGGTTCCTTCCGAGTCGGTTCCCCTCACTGGTCCCCCCACCCTCACGGACCTCCTTCAGGTTTCCCCCGCTGTTCTGGTTGCCTGGATCTCCCCAGTGCTGCTCGGACCCTCTCTGGCTTCAGCTCTCTGGTCACCTGGACGATCGCCTTCTCCTCCTCCTGGCCAGCTTTAAGTCCAACCCGCCTTCTCCCCGGTTCGGCTTTCCCCGCTCTGAGGTAAGCGTTCGTCCAGCTGAACATTCCTCTCTGCTCCGTCCCTGGTTAACCGCCCTTCTCATTCCCCTAGACGTTCCTTGGTTCCGGCTCCCTGTGCTGAGCTTCGGACTGCGGTTGCAGAATCCCCTTTCGTTCTGTTTTTTCCAATAAAACCCTCAAAGATCTGCCTGTTTCTGAGTGTGTTCAGCATGTGGGCCAAACACGTCAAGCCAAACATGACACCTAATAATTTGAAACAAAGTCAAAGTTTAGCCGAGAAATGTCTGGGAACTTAACTTGTGGAAAGGGATAAAAGACTTAGACAGATTTATTTTGTCATTTTGTATACAGTAGAGTAAACAAAAAGAAATTTAGTTTAGAAAAGCTCTTTAGACAGTTTCATTTTTTAAAGTGCAGCCTTGATAAGGTAAGCAGCAGTTGTTGTTGAGCTAAAACTACTGCCTCCAGCTCCTGAAGCACTCACTTCTCCTGGCTCAGGGGAGGAAGAGGACGATGATGATGATGCTGTGAGGGTGGTAGCCCCCTGGGTTGATGAGGCTGATGTGGTTGATGCAACAGTGGTGCCATCGGCAGGTTTAGAAAGACTCAGGTAAAACATTTTCTGTAGAAATAATACAAAGTTTTATATCATACATTTTAATGATTTATAAAATGAAAACTGATTTTCCAAAATGTGTTTTGGATAAAAGTAAACATTCATTAATTTTGTGATGCCATGAGGGACTCCAGCCTATAATGAGGGTACTGTTTCCAGCATTGAGATCATGCATACAGTCACCTTATACTTAAGACTTCAGTTCTGGGGACAGCTTGTCAATTAGCTTTTCTAAACCATGGTCTGATAAATTAAATGAGCTTTAACACTTAGTTGAGTTGAATATAACTTTTTTTTCAGATAACATTTGGTCCCATTCCAAAGTAGTGTAAACTTTACTCTATAGTCAGTGTCAATTTTTTTTTTGGTTAATCTTACTTATTTGTGTCAAAATCAAGAACACCTCTCAGGCCCCGTCCACACGAAGTCAAACCCTGGCCTAAATGCACAAATTTTTCACCAAACCAGCCTCTCATCCATACGAAGC
>NW_015150756.1:566109-567146 GCF_000732505.1 Cyprinodon variegatus
GCCTATTTTTGCTTTGGCACCACAGCGCCACTTACAGGCCTGGCATACATTTTGCAGCGTTTTCATGCATTCGTGTGGACGATCACATTTATTTTACGTCTCCATCTATACGACAAACGTTCTGGAAAATATTAGCGTTTCGTGTTCGTTTTGACTTCGTGTGGACGGGGCCTCAGAGACTAGCTGGTAATTGACACCATATAGAGTAAGATTTAAACCGCATGGCTGTCAAATTTTACACTAAATATTAACTTAAACACTTGAGCAGATTTACACTCATTATAATTGTAAATACTCCATTTATAGTTGAATAAATTAACTCTGAGTTCTTAACATCCAATTTATTAAGCTCTAAAAAGTAAAAGAAAGTGAAAAATAAGTTTTCTTAAAAGCTAAATGCTAAGATGATTGTCATTTACGGTTAGTGTCTGCATCAAAAAACTGTTCTAATCTTAACCTACCCTGAAACTAATGTTAAAATACATACAACCATTACACACAATACAACACCACAGGCTAACAACTCAGCAAAGTTAAAAGTTTGCACAAAGTATTCAATTAGGAAACAAATTACCAACATCAAAGATTGCTTTTTCAAACATGCTGTCAGAGCAAAAAAAGACAAGAACATGATTTCAAATCCAATTTACTAGAAAATGAACTTGGCTCACCAACCCCTTCTCCTATACAGTCACACAGAGTGTAACTAAGCTTACATTTCCCTTTCACACAAAGCCAAGAAGATTTTCAAAGGTGATCAGCTTAAAATGATGTTGCCTGTTTATATTTAGTTTATCAATTTGTCCAATGCATTAAATGAGCTGATAAAAACAACATACATTCCAGTCCAGATCAGTTTTGTATTCTCCCAAACACAGGATCAACAAAAGGTTCCCCTACAGGCATCTAGACACTCATAAACTCTCTACATATGAACAAACAATTAACCTCCATAAGCAGCCTTACCAGGAATGCAAGCTAGTTTAAGCCATTTGGTATGGATTCCAAAGATCCATCCATCCATGTTTGAGCCCTTG
>NW_015150756.1:567577-581059 GCF_000732505.1 Cyprinodon variegatus
AGAGTACATTTATGTATATGTTTAAGCCAAAATGATTTAACAGTTAAATATGATTTCCCTACTAAAGGTACTGAACTCTCTACAGCAGGGGCCTCCAATGTTTTCCAGGCCAAGGACATCCAAACTGATGGCTAGATGGAGCGGGGACCCCCTAATTATATTTATTTTATAAAATTGTGTCATATCAAACTGGTCCTAGTCACTCTATTACAGATGGAGTCATTAAAAATGGTAATTTCGCTTTGGGATTATTAAAGTAATTTTGATTCAGATTCCTCATTGATGGGACAGGTGTTGTGAATGAAACGGTGTCCAGCTTGAAAGAGCTCCTGTGTGTCGCTTAATGTCTGCATTGATGACTGAAAGATATCTTCCGCCTCCATTTATCTGTTTACTACAGTGTGTTGAATTCACTTTAATGTATATTTAAAGACATTTCAATTAGTGTAAAAAATTGTAAGGGGAGTATAAAAAAAAGAGTGTAATCAAACAAAACTTTCGTAAACCCCGTGCAATACCTCCATGGACCCCTTAGGGGTTGCGGACTCCCTGTTGAAGACCGTCGCTCTACAGAATGTAGGCTTGCATCAGGTGATGGGATGTTTCATTAATTTTTTTTTCGTAGAAATGAAGAATGCTTTTAAACCAAATATTTAAGAATTTCTGATCCTCCTTCAACCAAATAAAATTGATCAGCTTTTTCGGATGTACCAAAAACTTTTTCAATGTCTGGATTTTAACCTTTCCTACCTAATCTTTAAAGTAATAGTAGAAATAGTCAAGCATTTTCTGGGCCATCGTCATCATGATTTTTAGTCACTCATATTTTGACACGTTTTATGGATTCTCAGTGATGACATGATGTGTTTTATGTTTTCTTTTATCTAAGGATCAACTGTAATCATGATGTATCCAGCTTTAGGGCAAGTCTACAGTCAAAGCTCGGTTTGGTGTCGATGACAAAATTTACATCCTCAAGGCCTCAAGCTTGGCTGGGCGGTTTCAGTTTCACTAGGAAAAAAAACACTCTGCAGACATTCATGGTTAATGTGCTCAGATTTACATTTTGACAAACCTCAGCTTTATTAATGGGTAGTGTGAGCCTCTGTGTTTATGCAGGGTATAATTTTTTTTGCTATGAGTGAGAGAGGATGTCCATCATGTTCTCCTGTAATTACATGTATTGTATCTGAATATGCTCTTCTACACACCGCACACACGTGTGCTTTTGTTTGTTGGATGTCTTATCAAGAGCTCATGAATTATTGAGCTCCATTTAGAAGCCTTATCACTGTCCCCATGGCAACCAGCCCCATGGGACACACATACACACACACACACACACACACACACTTGTGATTACAGAAAAACTGCATAAGGTGCAAACTAAAAGGAAAGCTCAGCAGGTACAGAGTTTTTCAGGTGTTTTAACCTGTGTGGGTATTGATGTGGGTGTTTCTGTACCAGCGCTGCCACTGGGCTCCTTGCCCTTTGTCCAAATGGGACATATTGTTCCACTGATGTTTTATTCACCATGTGTGAATATGTGCGTGGGATCAAAGTTTGTCTATTGGTCTGTGTAGCTGTGTCTCCATTATCTAATTAACTTTCATGTAGGACTGAACTGCTTTAAAAGCTAATCTCAGATCAGCACCACCTATAACTCTAGATTGGTGAGCAGAAGGAAACACCGCCCTCTAGTGGCACTGGCAGAAAAATGGGAAATACGTCAATGTTTAACCACACAAAATTAACATTTTATTTTTTATATTTCCCCCTTTCAATATTTTCCATGCAAATGTGTGTTTAAGTCCACCTTTGAAATAAAAGCAAGAATAAAAAAGATGATGCTTTAAAGCAAAGGTTGCTCTTTAACTTCACTTCAAAGATTCCCATTAGGTAAATAAATACTTTCAGCCTTCTTGTTGTCAATAAGAATGAAAACATTATCAAGTTTTTGCTAAACTGTTCCATTTAGTTCAATTATTGTGTATAATGTATCTTGACTACAGAAGTCAATTAACCTTTGCGATGAAACACAACAATTTGCTATCAGAGGCAGAAGGTGTTTGCAACAACCAAAAACAAAACTGATATGGAGAATTTATAATCAGCCACAGATGCTCAAAAAATGCTGAAGAAATGACTGATTAAAGCCACAATAAAAATCACCATTCAATAATGCATATCTTAAATTTTTAGACTATTTTTTTTAACTTAGGAGCTTTTGCTTTTTTTATATTCAATAACTCTGCTTCATGATTTATATCTTTTACTTGAGGACACTAAAACTGTAAGAGTTTTTCTGCTTTGTTAAGATGCTTCCGCAATCTTAACAAATTAAGACCCTTTCAATTTCTCCCTTATAATACGCCAAATTCAATAAAAAAAAAAAGTGGTGTTGCTAATATTATGAGATATAAAAAATAATATTTAGTTTGGTTTCAACTGCAAGAAAATGAAACATATTAGGGCCTGATAAACACACTGCAGTTTCTTCCGCCAGGGTTCCACTGAACACATTAATGCCAGAGGGTCCACGCTGCCGATTCTGCAGAGCACCCTATTACACCAGGAGCATCTCGAATCAGACTCTGATCATGTGAGGATTTCATCCTAGTGAAGTACTATACATGTTGGCTTTTAATAGAAAAATAAAATTTTTATTTGGCCTGAACAACCGGTGTCTTGCATAACTGTTGATT
Organism: Cyprinodon variegatus; assembly: GCF_000732505.1. Taxonomy (NCBI): domain Eukaryota; kingdom Metazoa; phylum Chordata; class Actinopteri; order Cyprinodontiformes; family Cyprinodontidae; genus Cyprinodon; species Cyprinodon variegatus. The sequence continues at coordinate 570,283 of NW_015150756.1, forward strand.
GTCTAGTTTTTATACTTCTCAGCCTGTGCCTTTTCATTTCTGGTGTGAAATTTATAAAACACATGAGTCTTGTCAGAAAATTCTGGGTTTTTTCACCTCTGAAATAAACATTTCTGGTCCATGGTTTTCATGTAAAATGCGATCCACAGTCTGTACATGTTGTGTTTAACTTTGAAACTCCACCGAATCCACTTCGCTTTTTGGCAACTGATTTTCTGCCTAAATTATCCACTCTGATCCACATTGACGAGGGCTTGAAGCATCACACGTAAAAAATAAACCAGTTGAGATTTTACTGAAGCGTCCAGCAGAGCACACCTTTGGGATTCCTCATGGCACGCTAGGTCGAAACAGCTCTGATAGCCTAGAATGACTGTGAGCAGCTCACCTGGCAGTAGTCAGATTGATAGAACTGAGTTGAGTTCTACGTTATCAATCTGGGATGGATGCCTTTCAGCGTGTCTGTGAAAAGGAGGGACATTTAGTACAATATTTCAAGCTTGAATTAAGTGCCAGCAGGTACCTGCCCTCCATAATGCGATTTCAGCCAACTTGGTCTTCCACAAGAACCACCAACAGAGACACAATGATCACAATAGGAATCGTCTGCAGCTTCTTAAGTGTTTTCACAATTAGCGGAATAAGCTGATAAATCATACTTTTTACAAATCCTGTCAAAAGAAAAGCACAGACATCTTTCCCATCTACAAATGCACAAAGCATTTCTTATTACTCCCTTTTTAAACAAGAAATTGTTGCTATTTTCGCTAAAATCGAGTCAGAAGCAGTATTGACAGGTGAGTCCTCCAGCGTAGCCATGTTTGTAATGCCCAGCAAGGCCCTTCTAACTGTCCTCATTCCTACATGTCCTGCACAAAAAAACACTGCTGGCATGTCATTGGTCCGACTGGATTGGTTGTTACGAGTCTTTCAAGATAGAATTGTTGTGAAACTGAAAACTCAGATCTAATGACAAACCAGCTTGCTGTGCAAGGTTAGTGATCAGTCGCGGTAGCAGGGCTTGGACAAGGGACAGATGATACGCTCCATTGATGCATTCAGTGGAACCCCGGGGTTAAAAAAATCCACTATTGCTTTCACAGGCATAACAGCAGTAAATAAAAACAACACAAAAAAAAAAAAAAAAAAACAAACTTGTTCAGGATAATACAGGTTAATTATTTTGTTTGTTTCTACTTTTTCCTGGTGCCACTTTAATGTGTCAGAAAAGGGCAGTATGGACATGAAAATTGCACTTAAGTTAGAGGTAGCATTACCTTAATATGTAATGAAGGTAGTTAAAGTGAAACTACAAACTTAAATTAATGATGTTTCAGAATTTCATCAAAGTTCTTCCTGAGGAGGAGGCAGTTCCTTGGAGTTTTACCGAATGAATATTGTTCCATAATTTTGTCAAGCAAAAAACAAGTTTGGTAAGACGTAAATTTTGCAAAAAGAAAAAAAAGTTTTTTAATTGGGAAAATTTTAAAAAGTAAAACTTCTTCTTGAGGCGGTCTTTCATTTTTAGTGCGGCTAGTTTCTGTTGGTCTGCATCGACATCAGCAACAACATTGTTACTGGTAAAGCAAGCATTTGCATTTGCTTTGTGTGCATGCGTAGGTTCTCTGCGGGTACTCTGGCTTCCTCCCACTGTCTAAAAACATAACTGTTAGGTTGTTTTCTTCTCTTAATTCTCCTTAGGTGTGAGTGTGTGAGTGCAAGGTTGTGATTTTGTGTGTCTCTGTGTTGCCCTGCGATCGACTGGCGACCTGTCCAGGTTGTACCCCGCCTCTTGCCCGTAGGCTGCCGTAGATAGACACCTGCCCCATAGTGACCGTGACAGCACCATGGATAAATAAGTGGATATATACATAATCATAATAAAAAAAGAAATAAAAAAGTAAAGCTTTTTACTTAATAACTTTACAAGATTATGGAAAAAAATTCTAAAAGAAAACTAAGATTAAACAAGTTTAAAGAATGGTTGTATGAGTAGCTTGAAGGGTCAGAAACTTGGACCCAGAATTCAGGTACTGTAAGACAGACAGTAATATATTTAAAAAAAACATTAATTCAACGAAGCGTGCGGCTGCTCGTCTGCTGCGGTGTGCTCACAGGAAACTCTGCAGGAGTAGAGGCTGAGGTCAGTGACTTCTAAACTCAAACGAGAAATGACAATGAGCAAGAAAGCCACCAACCTGGCAGTGACTGAACCAGTACCAGAGATCGAGGAGGGAAGAGGAGCAGCCTCTTGCAGCAGCCAATGCACGCAGAGGAACCAGGAGGATAATCCAAGCCTTGGTCAGAAATCAGGTCCAAGGTCGACAACAGGCAGAATCCAGGTAACAGCCCGGAAACAAAGGACAGGCAAACAGGGGAGGCCAAAAACGCAGAAACAGGCAGAACACAATACAAACAGGAATGCTAGAATTAGTCTTGCTGGGAGCTTGAATAATCTTGCACCAATGGCTGGGAACCAGAGGCATAAATAGCAGCAGGAACAGGCGAATCTAGTAAGAGACAATGAGAGCAGGGCGGAGCAAAGCAGATAAAATAAAAATGGACAAAAACCAGCCTTTGGTGCCAAGATCATGACAGACCGGTATTTCTTTTATGCCCATTTTTGAAAAATAAATAAGTAGTCTGCAAAGTAGTCTCCCCCTTATTATACCATACTCTAATCAAATTGTTTTACAAAAAAAGAAAAAAAAGGTTTAGGTTAGAATGATGCAAAATACTTTCCGTTTCCTTTTACCTCTAGACAACACAGCAGACCAAGAAAGCTCGGGTGGAAACAAAAATTCTTACTTTAACAAATTACTGTAAAACAGTGCCAAACAATCTCTGATTTTTATCTTCATTGAGTGAAGTTCCTCAAGGCTGGTAGAGATATTTCATCAAGTAAAAGTATCAACACTTCGACGCAACGTTAATCAAGTGGATGTAAAAAAGTCAGAGAAGTAAAGGAACAAGTTACTGCCTAACTTTGATGACCCACTAAATCAAAACGTGCTTAATGTCGGGCTGGATGTTACAGATGCAACAATGATTTTCACATAAAGTTGAAAACCTGCTACAAAGTCTGCCTACAGCAGAAGAAATGGAAAACAAGCAGAAGGCTGAACCCTGCCACCACTTCGTTAAATGGTTTTTTTTTATTTAACAGATTTCACGTCATTATATTTCCATCACTAGAGTAATTTTATATTTATAGCAGCCAATACTGAAACTCTGATTGCTTTAACTTTTCCCCATCAGCGCGTCACATTGTTACCCATAGTCACTGTAATTATATTGAATATTTTGCCTCTAATTCATGTAAAGCCTCCAGGGGACAAATAAGGTGCCAACTTGGGAAAAGTATGCAAAGAATTATGACCTAACCAGACAACTAATCAGTTAATTAGATAAAAATAATCAATAACATGAATTAAAGCATTATATTCTGTATCTACATCACTTTAGATTGCTTTTGTTTGTTAATTTATGACCCTTTGAGATAAAAAGGCCGCAGGAACACCCACCCACCCCTCACAAACCCAGAGGTTTGACCCGGTTTGGTCAAATTAAAGCCATAAATATTGTTTCCATTAACGCCTTATTGACTGGTTTTGGTTTATTTGAGCAGAGAGGAGGTTTGCTCCTTCAGCTGCTGTTAAATGACTCGCCACCTGTATGATGGAGAGCAGGGAAAATAGATGGAGGGGAGGAGAGGAAGGGGAAGACGAGGGGTAAATTTGGTGAATATTTATTCCTTGATTTAACGACAACGGACGTTGCCTCAATAAATCACTGTCCTCTAATCACACCCAGGTGGCAGTCTAATTTTCGAGTGCGTTATCAGAGCAGCAGCTGATCCAGCGACCTTTGGCAACAAGAGAAAAACTCTAAGTCATTTTCAGCGTCTCAGGAGGAAACCACTTTGCTGAGCTGCGATAATGACAATGTCGAAGTCTTTCCAGCTCGGTTTTCTCGGCTCTGCTCCATTTCCATTAAAGGGCTCCCTTTTTATCCCAGCACCTCTGAAAACCTCCTCATATTAAACTAACTGCCTTCATTCTCCTTTATACCTCACTGGTCCCTTTCACCCAGGAACCCAGCCCTGCAGCGGCAGGCTTTTTTAATCCGAGTTTAACAACATGATGGAGTGTCCTCCAGTCTCTGACTTATTCAAGTTTTATCAACTCAAACTTGTTTCTTTTTCATACGATTTTTTTTGTACTCCTGTTCTCCCTAAAAACCTTCAAAGATTCTTCATCTTAAAACTCACCTACCCATCATTAAGACCTGAAGATAATTTTTAACAAATTGGAAAATCAAGAATCAATCAACCTGAGGATGATCAGTCAGTGGTTCTGTTGAGCCAAAAGTAGAAAATCATAAGAAAGTCTGAGCTCTGCCATATAAACAAGTTGATGCAATAAATTTTACAAAATTTTGAAAATAGTGCATATTACAAAAAATTATTTTGTGAAGATTTTAAAAGAGAAAACAATAGCTTTTCTACTTATATAAATTGCAAGGTTTGTGTTTATCTACTTAAATGTTGTGTAACGGTAATTGTGCAAGCTAAAAGAGAGTAACATGTTAGCTCCTTGGTACAGTTACACTACCCAGGTTCTGCCCCTAACACCATGTCCTTCCATAAACTTAGTTTGCGAAAATATCATCAGGTGTTATGATTTTTTGTGTGAACCCTAATAATACCTGCATGTTGTGTGTCAGAACAATTCCCCCCCCCCCCGTAGTTAATCTAATTAGGACACCTCCTCTATCCAGCTACAGTTATCATCTTCATTATGTATGTGCCCAAGATTTGGGAATGGAATGAGAGCGGTGTCCTTGATCTAAGAACAAAGGGTAATATTTTCATAAGAATAGAGCCATCAATGTCTCCTGATCTGTTTCAGCCTTTTTTCAGTGTAGTCCTGTTTCTCTGACTGTGTCTGGCTGGATGTGCTCTCTTCATCCTCTGAGAGGAGAGCTGGCTCGGAGCTTGTCTGTCTGGCTGTGTGTTTCCTAGACGAGGCCGCCTTTTACAGTTGCTTTTGTATCTCTGCTTCTGTCCCTTTGAACCCCAGTCGGCCTCAGCAGATGGCCGCTCACACTGAGCCTGGTTCTGCTGGAGGTTACTTCCTGTTGAAAGAGAGTTTTTCCTCTCCACTGTTGCTACAATAATGCTTAGTGTGAGGGATTGCCTTCCAGTCAATGAGACAATCCAATCAATTGGTTTTCCTTAGAAAGCGTTAAATCAATTTGACCTTAAAAGTGCCTTGAGATGACGTGTTCTGAATTGGCATTGGTATATTATGTAAAGATGTGATGATGTGGCAGACTGGAGATGTATAGGATGGTTTTTTGACTGTGAATCGAGGCCACTCCAGGGAGAGGTGAGCCCGGTTGGAAAGCAGTTGGTTTATTTACAGTGATGCCTCTAGAATTTGTTCATAGGAGGGGCCAGATAGGGCCACTAAAAACCTTAGGATGGCACACTGAAACTAAGTCATAATTTCAGGGTTTGAATCGAATATTGTGGTAAACCTGCCTGTAGAAATCATAAAGACTTAAGTAAACACCTACTAATATTTTGGTTTATTGTGATTTTTAATGTAACGTCACTGGCTGTGCATAATGGGATGAAATGCTAAAGTGATGCTACTACAGTAAACAATGGAGAGTGGTGAATGGCATTGCACAGGGTGGCCGTGGCCATCCCTTGCCACCCCCTGGTGGCACCACTGCTTTTCTAACTCAAAGCAACTTCTCTGATCTGAGTAAGATTACAATTTCTATCAAAATCTGTTGTCATGTCTCATGGTTATTTAATACATACACATTAAAGTGTTATTTAAAGCGTTTATCCCAAGTGACCTCTTCTCAAGAAAATAATTGGAGAGAGAAAGCTTCATAGAGTAAACACAGGTATTTCCTTAACACACGTAAAACTTCACTTATTAAACAAAAAGCTGCAGGTGCTCATGACTCAGCACACGGACACATCATCATTTCTTTGAAGCTGTCCCTACCATCCACAGTGTTTTAAGGCATTATGGCATTTCAGCCAATCACAGGCAAACACAAGGTCCAAGAAGATCTTAGCACCCAAGTAGCAGCAATTCAGTTAGCATAGCATAGTCACCTCGGGGAAATCCCAAGCCACCAAAAATGTATATTTTCTTTGTTTGTTTGATTTTAACTTTAAATATGACAACCTACTTTAAATGCAACATGATTCATAATCTGTGATTGATTTAAGTAAATAATAATATTCAAAATGACTTTTTCTAATTATACAATACAAATTGTTTACATTTTTGACTGGGCGTTGTGAAGTGTAAATGGTCAATGTATGCTTTCCTTGTTGAAGGCTATCAGTATACAGTAATATTGTCTTTAATAAATCTAGAGATTAAAGGAGAGGACAAACTTATCCCACACAATCTCCCAGGATAAGCGTTTCTTTAAATTGGGGCAAGAGAGGGTTAATGAACTTAACAACCAGTAAATATCCACTCTAGAAACTTTATTTCAGACTAAGAAACACAGACCTTTTTCCCCTTTTCCACAAGGTGTAGCCTTGATTTCCCAAAGAAATGCAAACTTTACTTTCATCTGAAAAGAAAAAAAGAGGTTTCACACCTCTATCTTTCTGTAGAGATTAATCTTAATGACTAAAAGAAGCTCTTAATGATGCAGTTTTAGAAGGAAAAAAACTTAAGATTTTTCTGAGAATTTTCTCTCAGTCAAAAGCAACCTAGACCTTAACAGCTCCTAGAGAAAACTTATTTTTCTGAAGCAGAGAAGATGGAATAAAAGGACCCCATTTCTTATCCACCACCTAAACAATGAAAAAAAAGAAAAAAGGTTGTAACAGTCATAATTACCAATATGGAGATGAGAAACTTTATCATCCCTACAGAGAGAGGTTTTATTTCAGCAGCAGGTAAAAAAGCAGATAAATAAATTCTGGAATGAAAATAATTGCTTTTATTAATATATTTTTAGTGAGAAGTGTCCTTATAATGCAGAAACCTTAGCACCATGAAAATGTAAAAATTAAGTTACATTTATTTGGTTTCCTAAATGATCTAAAGTCATTTGCTGCAGCGTTTATTTTTAGAGACATTTATGTGACCATTATTATTCAGCTACAACTAACAAACCGATTGTTATGGGCCGTTATGATCCCATAATAATCCACCAACATCACTGGATAATAATCAAGAATATCCTGTTGTAGTAAAACAAGCTGGAGCTGCAGAGTGTAGCTCACATACCGCCTTCCTTTCCAATTTTATTATAGTACATAAAAACTAAAGACTTCAGACTTAACCTGAGATCAAGGTTAATCTTTAGGTCACAGGTCTATGTCTAGCCTAAAGTATTAAGATTGGGAACTAAGCATAGTTCTGCAGACGTCTTTAACTGAGGTTTATAAAAATATAACATTTCTTTTTTTTAATGAAATCAGACAAAGCGGCGCCTTGAAACAACACTTTTCTGTATTAAGCTATTTAGATCGTTCAGGAACTTTAATAAGGAATTCATGACTTCCTGTTTCCATGGGGTAATAGATGTGACTTTACAGTTCACTTCCTTTAGTCCCTCTTCAAAAAGGACAATAAAAAAAACAATACTGGCTAAAGAAGTTTAAAACAACTGTAACCATTACAGACAAGGCTGGAGAAAAAGATTCACTTCCACCAGGTACATTGAGGAGCATGGCATGTTTATTTCACAACAGCTAAATGTCAGCTGGCTCTCTTTAAGGGGCAAGAAAAGAAACTAAAATGTAATGTTTTGCCAACATTTGAGGGGAGATTAGGATGGATCTTTTTAGCAATTAAAACTCCAAAAGACTAATTCTGTAGAAAAAAACAAAACAAGTGATGTTTGCTTTCAGGCACAGTGGAGGGTGTATCATGCTGTGGGATAGTTCAACCAAACCTTCGAACGGTAGGAGTGAAGAACACTTTGTAAACAGACGGTTGTTTCAAATCTACAGGTTTTTCAAACGGCAGCCAGAAAACTTGCCGTGACTCGCTCTACAGTTTTGTCAGCATGCTGCAATACACAGTGGGTTTATTTTTGAACGATAATTTTCATTCATGGACAGAATCGCACTGCAGATATAATTCCCTTCCGGCTGAAAACATTTAGTTTATTAAATAACAAAGGAAAAGGGTTTCAAATGACCAAGGGAGAAGCAAACAAAAAGCTATTTAAAGTTATATATCTGTGATGTATAAAGACTGATGCAATCTTTTTAATCAAATGCCCCAGGTCGGGTTCTGTCCTTGTGTTTTATTGATCCTGCCCCTTATGGATGCCGTGCAGAAACACAACCAGCAGCGAGGAGCCTCATTGATCACAGAGCTACGAGCCAGCAGCCCTGTGAATTAACATATTCATTTCAGTTGGCATTTAGCTGGCGAGAGACAGATGCAGGAAGAATGGTGTCGGAGGACGCAGAGGTGGAGAAGGGGAGCTTTAAACCACGAAGAAGAGTTGATTTTTAATATCTCACTCAAGCAACTTTTTACACGACTGCAGATGAAATGTTAAAAACCACATATTAAAGCATTTAGGGGTGATTCTGTTTCTCTCTGCATTTTCTCCTGTGAATTTCTACCTGAAACAGTACAACCTTCTCCACCAATTCTGCTTTGCCATTGTCAATGTTATGATTCCAGGAACTAAGGAATTAGACTGTGGAAAGTGCTGCAACAGCTCTGCAGTTCATCATGAAACTCTACTGCTGCTGGAGCAGGAGAACTCGATTCATCTGAATCTTGTCACTTCCAATACTCTGCACTTACCTACTGATAACTCTTATATTAAAGCTCCTGTGGTTATACCAAGCACAGAACGAGCTGGATACTGATAAGACCTCAGCAAATGAAGTTAATGTTAAATTTTATAGCAGGAGGCTGAGCCATATTCCCTGAAGTCATGGCTTTACTTCATGACATTTAGTCCAGTTTTAATGGCTTGTTAGAGATTAAATGACTTTCCATTTCTGTTTTTCACAATAATGTTTGTTGAGTGTTGAAATAAACTAAACATAATCTTTGGTGGCATTCGCCGCCATTTGCTGTTTCAGCAGTTCATTTATTGCGCATTCTGAAAACTCACTGAATCTAATGCTGATGGAAGACAGAATGGCGCTGACAGTAGCAACATCACGGTTGGACAATGTTTTCACCAAAGGCATGAAGCCGTTTCAGAGTAAAGGGCTGGTTATCCTCCCGCAGCAGTGTGTCGCAGTGAGCTTGTTGCAGATATTTTGGTTTATGCCTAATTTTGAACTTGTCTACAATATGTCATTCCACGACAAAACACAAGAGGGACAATCAGCAACTTGCTATGTGTTTAGATACGGCTGAGGCGGTCAGGAATTTGGGGCAAGTGCGTCCGAATACGGAGGGTGAAAAAGAGCGGGATCCAGGTGGAAAAAGGGTCCCAGCGTTCGCAACCACCTCGCTCTTCTAGCTGGTCCATCTTCACGAGTCGTTTTCCATAATGGCGGTCATACAAACAAAACAAGCCGCTTAGGTACCAAACAGGAAATACGAATAGCTTAGAGCGGATGTAGATTTGACCAATCAGAGGCCTCCTGTCTGCGGTCACCTACAAATTTGGAGAGGTGCAGCAGAGTGTCTGCGGAGGGGGCGGGGTCACATTTGCGTTCACTGCAACAAACACGCAGACGACCTGGTTTCTGATTAGAAATAAGCCTTTAGTCCTTCTGCATCCTAGGTGTAAAAAATAGCATCACTGCAGATCCTTCCTACTAGGAGATGTTAGATGTCCTTTTTTTCTTTTAGTATAAGTACTTTTTTAATGCACAGATATACACTGCTTGATAAATATTCACTTTGTGGCTGTTTTTAACTCTTGTGTCATACCATTTGTAATCAATGTTTTCATCCTTATTTCAAGGTAAATTAAATTTATAGCACGTTTCCTTGGCAACAGAATTTATTTCTGCACATGAGAAAAAATAAAATAAAAGCATGTTGCAGTGGCATAGATGTTGCGCAAATGGAGAATAAAAGTGACACATTGAAATATGAGGATTATATAAAAAGAATACATAAATAAATGATTAAGGAAATGGAAGTAAAGTTAGACTGGAAACTTTACTAATAATGTTTAGATGCATGGTCAGAGGTTTAAAGAAATTCTGGACGTCATCACTTTTTCAGCTTTCTGGTAGTTTATTCCAGATTGGTGGAGCGTAAGAACTAAACTGTGTTTCCAGAGGGGAGTAGTAATTATTAACATTTAATCAGTTACATTTACTTGACTAACAATTTAAATGAAAGTACTTTTGGGAGTAGATTTACTGTGCTATGCTTCTTACCTTTACCTTAGTAATATTCTTGTAAAGTATCGCTTCTCCTACTTGAGTAAAATTTCTGACTACTCTCTGTGAGTAATTTGAACTACTCCAAAATCAGGTAAACATACAGTAAATAGTATATATTAACAGTGGATATTCATTAAATTATCCTACTTTATATATAGTTCTCATTGTAAGGATTGGTTTTATTAATTTTGTGCTGAAAAAAATATTTCTACTAAATTAATTTGTTTTTATATCTATGAAACTGCATCTGAGTTTTTAAAATGCCAGAACTATAGAAATATAGTCTGTTTAACAGCATAATAAACATTAAATCTGATGTTATTTTTATCATTATCTTTTTTTTTTACTTTTACTTGGAAGACTACATTTACTTGACAAAAAATGTTGAAGTAATGCTACTCTTAG
>NW_015150756.1:581402-591292 GCF_000732505.1 Cyprinodon variegatus
ATTTCAAGCCAATAGTGGGATTGGAATCCAGGACAATTCTCACATTCAGTGACACACAGGAGCTCTTTCAAGCTGGGCACCGTTTCATTCACAACACCTGTCCCATCAACCAGGAATCAGAATCAGAAATACTTTAATAATCCCAGGGAGGAATTACTTTCATTACATTTCTCCCTCTGTAATAGAGTGACTATAGGACCAGTTTGATTTAACATAAATCATACAATATATATATATATATATAATCAGGGGGTCCCTGCTCCATCTCGCCATCAGTTTGGAGGTCCTTGGCCTTTTACCACTGGCCGAAAAAAATCAACTTTTAGATACAGTGTGAACAGCTTATTGACGTGGGTCTACCCAGGTCAAAGGACTCGGCAAACAACCTGCATTAAACTGGCCTAAGCTTTGATCATCATGCCGTGTAACACCTGGTCGATCGGATAAATTGTGATACCATCGAGCCCAAAGTACAGACGTCAACACACCACGCCAGTCATGTCTGATCTAACAAATCATGTTTACATTTTATAAACATGGCCCAGCTCTGGTAAAGGGGTTCAGACAGATAATAGAGCAAAACAATAAAGCTCACTAAGTATTAAAAATCATTACTTCGATTTTTTTTGTTTGTTATTTAGCTGAAGAATATTTCAACATCCATGCGTCACTATCTTCCATGCACTTATCCAATACTTGAATGGGTCACACCTGTTAAGCACCAATTAGTCAATACTAACTCCACCTGCCAGCCTCTCTACAGAAACCTCCCTCAGTGAGCTCTTCCCCACTGGTCGGTCATACTAACCAAACACCTCGTCAGTCAGGTTCTGTGCTTCCGTTTCTGCGCTGCTGGATCTTTGCACTCTGACCTGTGAACTCTTTCATTTACACCTGGGAATTTACAGCAGCTCAGCGACTTCAGCTATTCTCTCTGTAGTCCTGTGGATATATTACAGACTCTGCTTCACCTAGAACTCACTCTGTTGTCCTGCAGATTACTGCAGCCTCTGTCTCTACAGGAACTCTTGCTGTTCCCTGTGGATTCATGCAGCAGATGCTCACATCTACACCTCCAGTTCTAATCCGGTACAGCCTCTGGTTACCCTAAACTCATTACTTGCAATAAACCTTCAAGACTAGCTCCTTGTATGTGGTGTGAATTCTGGGTTCATCAAAGAAAAATCCTGGCACTTCCTACTAGGATCTTAGCATTCACTTTCTTCTTTTACTGTTATTCCTTTTTTTTTAATGCACAGAGATATAAACACCGCTTCAAAAATATTTACCCCTTTATGGCAGGTTTTAACTCTTGTGTCATACCATTTGTAATTTATGATTTTATCCTTGTTTCAAGGTAAGTGAAGTTTATTTTTATTGCACGTTTCAGTAGCAACAGAAATTATTCTGTACATGAGAATAAAATAAAAGTATTTGCAATAGCATAGACACAATAGAGCAAAACAATAAAGCACGCTAAATATTAAATATTTTTTTATTAAAATTTCAATACATCCATGCATAGATATCTTCCATGCACTTATCCAATACTTGAATGGGTTCATAGTCAACTGGTGACGTACTAATGTGCAGCTGAATCATGTGATGAATACTGTATGCACAAAATAGTTCAGATCCTTCCTACAGGGAAGGATCACAAAATAGTTCAAGAATAATTCAAGATTGTAAATAAAAAAACAAAAAACTGGCATCTGCACATGTATTCTAAACGTTAATTCTTTTCTACCAGTAACCTTAAAGCCACCTAATTAGTTGAGTAATACCCACCTCTGTGCAATCTAAGTGTAACATGATCATTCATTAAAAGCAGACTTTTATAGAAGGTGACATGTTTTTGAAATATAGATTTTTTATAACCTAAAAATTTTTATTTTAGAACTGTAAGTTATAAATATAATTTGCCCATTGTAGGTATTGGATTTAAAAGTTTTATGTTGTGGAAAGCATAAAAAAAGTTTGGAATAGTGCTTTCTTTACCCCAAATGGTTATTTTGTGGATGGATTTTTCATTGTTATTGTTTGCTCCATTTCCAAAACGGAGTCTGAAGAAAAGAAGAAGGATCGATAAAGGCCTGTGGATGACCTCATGAGCAGATAAGCACAGCAGCAATCGACAGGAACTGTGATTTCTATATGAAGGTCAAGGCAGACATTTCCTATACTTTTTTTCGGCCAATTGTATAGAATTAAAGGTTAATCCCAAATGTGCTTTATGCTGTCTATTTTCTTCAAAGATATGTTGGAGCTTCCAGTTGCATAAGTTTGGCCTTTGTTTGCTATGATCAGTTAACGACAATAATTTAAAATGAAGCTTCAACAGGTTGTATAAGATTATACCTCCAAGAGCTTTTATTAATTGATAGACATGACTTTCTGCCCTCATTTCCTCTACCTGATCAATATGGCCGTCGTTCCTTGCTCTAATGACTTGTTAGAAAAATTCTTGACCTGTCATCTTTTCTCAAAGTTACCTCAGGTAGCGCCATGAGTTTAGCCCTTTCGGCTAATTTCCCTCTTGGTTTCATATCCACATGTTGATCAAACTATTTTCACAAAATACTTCTTAACTTTTCATTTCTTTCTTAAAACAGCTAGTTTTTTTGGCCCTTCTTTGTGTAAAATGCTTGAATGGTGCTGCTCTAATTGAGCACTCAACCCATCTTTCCTTAATGCTTGCGTTGCTGCTGGATGATTTATTTTCATAGGACCTTCTTGTAAGAAAGCAGCAGGAGTTTAATTTGTTATCCAGGTTTTTTGAGTTAAATTATTAATATTTTTTCCCCTTTTCATTTATTAATCCATTATGAAAATCACATCTGTCTGGTCCTTTTAAGGCTCTTCTGAACACATCCACTCGTGTTTAAGGGAAACGTGCCAGTTGTAGTATCAGTGGATTATTTCACTCTTTAAGAAAAAAGAAAAGGACAGAAATCCCTCTTCAGATCGATCCATTACTGTAGAGATTCCCATATCTGTGCTTTCAGCTCAACCTTATGAATGTCAAACCCAGCAACAATAATGCTTAATTCATGCTTTATACATTGAAGTAAAGTCTTCATTCATATAAGACTTCCATCCTACAGACAGTAGAAATTGGATGAGATAACATTCTAGTGACTGTTATAGATATGAACATTATATGCATCTACATCTGTGCCAAAAATGTCATGTTGCCATGGTGATATGGTGTCTTATCTTTTCCCCAGACCACCACATGTCATTTTCTATAATGTTAAATTGTTCCCTCAGAGCAACGCTTAGATTTTAACAGGTTTCCATTCGTTAATTGAAAAACGACTCACCTGAATTTCACAAGTTTTAATCCCTTAATAACTGATTATATTAAAGACAAAAAGCCAGTAAGGACATCTAACTTCATGTTTCTAGGAAAATTCAATTTACAAGTCGCTTTAAGTTGGTAGAAAAACATAAGGGTCGATAATTTATTAGGGCTATTCTCTTTAAGTTATTGCAAAACCTGATATTGCTAACAGGCTTAAAAAACAAAGGTTTGTTCACACACTGCATTTATTTAATGTAGCCGTAAACACAATAAAAATCTGATTTTTAAGGCACTCAGGACAAGTAGTCTTAGTTGGAAAATGACGAATAGACATGAATTGTAAAGGAAAATTATTCTTTGTAATGTTTTAAGTTATTTTAGAGCATAACATTAATGGGTTTAATGACAAACATTCAATTTTCAGACCAAACCACTTATTTTAGAACATTCCAAAAAAAAAAAAAAAAAAAGTAAAGTTGTTTTTCAAGTTTGAAGACTTCCCATTCAGGACGTTTTTCAATTCAAACATTCCAAAAAAAAAAAAAAAAAAAGTAAAGTTTTCCGCAGCAAGTTCTTAATGCCAATCACAGAGGATGGGACTGTGGCTTCAGACCCAGTTTTTCAGCGTCCTTAACCCCCAGTTATTTCTAGTTTATAATAATTTATTACCCAAATGCCTACACCTGACCCCTTGTCGCAGACTAAACTGAAATGTCACCATACAAGTCAGTTATCACCCTTAATGTCATGAATTAACTATTTGTGCACAGGATATGAAAGGCCTGAGCATCCAGCAGTATTATATCCAGTATATCCAGCAACATTTGATTTTCCTTTGGGATTAATAAGTTTTTTTTTTTTTATTTAATGTAATAGCAGAAGTGTTATTAAAAGACAGACATTTTGTAATTCCCTCTTAAATTACATACATGCATGCTGCATCACCTCAATAAGCAAACTCTCAGGAAGTTCATATTCAGTTAAACAAGGTGAGGTGGGCGGAGCCGAAACAGTTATATCAATCTGGTCAGGCTGTCAGTACCTGATCAGCATCAGAGGCATGATCAGTACCCTCTGCTCATTTGCATATATGCAACCAGAAACTCATACAGGCTGCCATTCAATTGTGTAATTCTAGATAAAAGAGTATTTATTTCTAATTTTAAGTAATTAACAATTAATAACTGATATTGTATAATATTTTAAAAAGATATTTCTGAGAGAAATTATGTTTTCCATTCTTTCCATTATTTTGCTTGTTTGACACCATGTACAGAGTAGGCTTGCAAAATAGGACTGCACCGCGTTTCTCTGCATTTCCTAATATTATACACTTTATACTAGATACAACATAATACAAATATAAAATCAAATGTGACTACAATAGTTACAAATTAAAAGTCAAAAAATGTGATGTAGTGAAATAGGACAGGGATCACATTTCAGATAGGCTACAGATCTCTTAAGTGGTTATTAACTTTCTACACAATGTAGTTTTGTAAGTTTTATATAATTAATGATAATCAAAGGTATTTTGTTTCCTTATCATAAAGAGTGATCAATGGCGACCGGGATTTCTGTTTGCACCAATGCAAATCAGCTTAAAAAAAATGGGTGGTAAAAATTCAGCTAATCTATTTAACTCTAACTGAAGTAATTATAACTGCTCAAATGTTCGAGTTAATAATCAGTTTAAAATTTGACAGCCATACATTGTAACTTTTACTCTATATTGTGTCGATTACCCGCCAATCTCTGAGAGATCTTCTTGATTTTGACACTAATTTAAGTGAAATTAAGTCTGAAAATAAGACACTGGCTTTACAGTAAATTTTTAACTAATTTGGAGTGGACCAAATGTTATCTGAATCAGAGTTATATTGAACTCTGTAGGTGTTGGTCTTTTTCTTTGTACAAATCATGCGTCCAATAAAGTAAGAAAATAAGAATAAACCTCCTTATGCTTCTTATGGGTTCCTACCATTTATCAAGCCTGCATACATCTGTGGCATGCCTATGACTAAAATATTTATTCGATAATCTGGCCTGGGACCAAATGTAAACCAATGGTTCTTTTGCTAAATTATTGGATGTAATGAATACATCAAAAATTATTAAAACAACAAATGTGTTCAAATGGCTATCCCTTAATTTAGACAGCCAACATAACTGTCTCCATAATTATCCTTCAGAATAAGGCCATCAAAAGAAATAAGAAATATAAAACCACAACAGGTATAAAGGCTTTACTGTGGTGTTTGGATTTCTCTTCTGTCTTCAACTTAGGAAGACAAGAGGTCAGTGTTGGGGAATAATTCTTATTTTATAAAGACATGCTTCAACAAATATGGACTACAATGCTATTTGACCCTTAAATCATTCAAAAGGGAATGCATTTTATAGCAGTAAATAAGCTTTAAAGGAAGTGCGGCAAAAATTTGCCCTGAAGTTGGAAGAAGAGAAAAGGTCATGTCAGTAGAAAAGGTTTTTCCTGGGAAGGTATAAATGTCACATCAGTTTGCATGTTAGCTAGTGCTATTTGAAGATGAGCTTTTGAGTAGATTTTGGCGCTGGAGGAAAAAAAAGAGTGAAAATCACCAGTCTTATAACCTGCTGGGGTTTATTCAGGAGGTCGTTTTTTTTTTCCTTTACATGGTGGCTGATGAAAATAGACAGGAAGGGGATCATAAAATGCACAGAAAGGTCAAAAAATTGAAGGGTATTCTAACCAAGCGTGGCGTGAATCAAGTCAAGAAGCAACAATCCCTTTAAATTCTGATTTAAATCCATTTGTTGTATAAAAAAAAGAAAACGTAAAATGCCAATGAGTATACAGTGGTGTCAGTATGTAAATGTAAGGTTAATAGACTGACTTATATCTGGTGGGTGCAAGCCTCCAAGCAGACATTAAATCCCTCTGCATAAGCGTCGCTGTCCATCATGATGGTCCAAAGATACAGGCCTGAGCACAAGGTGTTGCAATAGTACGATTTTCCCCCTAAAGAAAGCCAGAAAAAAAAATGCCCTGATGCAGCTTTCATAAGACTTAATTCACTTATCCAGATTAGTTAAACTAATCCACCCATAAGATAGAATATCTCCCTTATAAGTTACTGTAATTCATTCTGGGCCAATTAAATCACCTAAACAGAATCAAGCTGAAATCATGATGGAGGCCAAGGTTATTTTATTTGAGTCCTCCAGGTCTAGTGTCCAGCACCTTTTAGATGCTTCAATACTCTGAGCCAAATATTTGAATTAGCAGAACTCTGGGGAACTTGTCCGGAACTAGCATTCACCCAGAAGAACTGCAGCCTGAACATGTTGATGTGTGGATGAAAGTATTTTAATTAAAATAAAAAATAGTATTTTAAATAAAACTAAACAACTTAAGGTATTTTTAGAGTATTGTAATTCAATATGAAAAACTCACACAGAGGGAAAAGAAAATTAGAAGAAATGTATTGATACAATTACTTTAGTCTTTGGCACTCAGACCTTCGCAGGAAACATAGCGCTGAATTTTGATTAATATGCATGAACAGGAGAAAAGAACAGAGCTGTTTCCCCCCAGGCCTGAAACTGGTGGTGGAGTGGAGATAGATGATGTTGGTCAGTCTGTAGACTGCTGGTTAGCGAGACGGTGTGGTGAGCTTTATGGGGAGATCTAGTGGACTGCATGAGCTGATACTAGAGCTTCACTCAGGGACCTGGAAGATGGAAGTCCAGCTGGATAACACAGGTTGAGAGAACCTGTCCATGATGAGCAAGCATGAAGCGACAGTGGAGAGGAAGAACTCCCCATTGTGAAGAAACCTCTGGCAGAGCCATGCTCAACATGGCGGTCTTCTGCAGGACCGGTTGAAATGAGACAGGGAACGCAGTTAAAGTCTGGGAGGAATAAAACTCTGAGGAAGCTTTAGCTACGATGGTGGAAGAGCAGCTTCAGATGGGTTGAAATGGGGTCATCTGGATGAAGTCAGACACACGTAGCAGACGAGTTGCAGATCAGAGGCATTTAAGATGAACTTTGGATGCTGCTTGGCTTTCTTGGAGGCGTGGTTCAAAGCTGGATGAAGGCGATTTATCAGTTTATGCATTTGAACTTCTGCCTAGGCTCCATTTACATCGAAAATTATGTGTCTCAAATAAAGTCTATTGTAACTTATCGTGGATGGCTTTAAGAAAAAAAACATCAGTTCTTTAAAAGAGTTAGCTTAAGATCTAATGTCTGGTATTGTAAACACCATGTTACAGCAACAGAGTGAAAAGATGACTGACAGCTTCCATATTTTTAGTCATCGTGTTTTCAGTGATGTGAGTTTAAAGGTGTGTTCCAGATGAGCCAGACCTTCCAACTCCGATCAATTTTGGTTTGCCGGTTAGATTTCTGTCCGACTTGCTCCTGTATGCATCTGATGTTTGCAACATGTGAGCAACATGTGAGCAATTTAAACCTTGAGAGCAATGGCAACGACACAACAACCAACATTATCTGGGTGGGCCCCATAATTACCCATAATTCCAAGTTTTATTGTACAAATCAAAAACATTGTTCTTTTAAGATCTTTATTGGTTTGAAACACATTATATGAGTGTATTTTTGACCAACCGTCTAATGAACTGTACACAGTTATTAACATATTAATTAAAAGTACCACTGTCTGCTTTGCTATTGGTGTTGTGTTTAAACTGCTCACCATCAGGTTGCAATCTGACGTATTTTGGGGTATAAATATGGTCCGGTCAGTCAGTCTAGTATCAGGTGGGTTTAAGAGGAATATTTCGCACCATTAAATCTGCAAAGAGACATCCTAGTCCACAATTATATAGGGGGCCTACCAGATGTCAGTGATGGGGCCCCTAAGAGGCTGGGGTCCCTAAGCAACTGCATACTCTGCTCACCGATAGTTATGCAATTGCTCCAGAGATCAGAACAAGATCAGCCGACTGAGCCAACTGCTGCAGTTGATCAGAAGCAATTGAGGAGGCTGCACAGAGCAGTGCATGCTGGAAAACATCCTCCTGTCATATGTGAATGAACAGGTGATTGGATCTAAGTTTTGTAAATAAAAATGTCCCTGCACGTCCCATATAATAGGCTTGTATAATAGGCCAATTTTATGGAGGCTATTTGTCATGATGAGTCTAACAATGATGGATATTATATAAATAACATTCAAAACAGTCCGCAAATATTTGCAATATTAGGCTTTGCTTGAATGATTGTTTGATACTTTGATGTTGTAACATGTGGCCTTATTAATAGGCTATTACTAATTGTGGGTAGGTTTATGACAGCATATAAATGAGATAGATAAGACAGGCTATTATTAATAGATGCAACAGAACTAATTGTGAGACACTTCATCAACACAGCACATAGGAATCCAAAGGAATTTTTTTTATATATTTGTTTCATCAGGTATATTCCATGAAAGAGTTGCATAAAAATGAGGCAGTGTTATGATCTTTGCACTAGTGACTGGTCTGATTACTCACTTCATTCACCTGCCTATCTCCTCTCGGTTCTCATTACCGTTCATCAAATCCACCTGTTCCAGCCTTTTTTTAACCTGTCTTCAGACCAGACATCAGTGCCAGATTATTCGAGCCTGTGGCGAGAGTTCTCAAGCATACTTGAGTGTTTCTGATTATCTGATCCTGCCTCATTCTGCCTTTCAAACTCTGAGCCTGCCTGTCCCCATCCCGATCTGTTTGTCTGACCTGTCTTCAGACTCCTGCTGGATTTCTGCTTGTCTGTGACCCAAAACTGGAACTGTTTCTCGACCGGCTTTGGCTTCGCCCTCTGGATAATCCTGCCTTCCTTAGTCTGCTTGGTTCCGATCTCCTGCCTTTTCTCCGACCTTGAGGACTTCAGCGTCTGTTACTCTCTGAGCAGCGCCCGCTGCATCTTGTTGGCTTAAAAAAAAATGTATACATCAGCCTATCCACTGTCATACCGACTCCTCAAAATGACCAACAAGTTTCTGTTAAACACAGAATAAGTTTCAGCTTGCTTTAACGCACTAATTAGCTTCTTAGAAATACATTACAATACTAGAAATACATCATTTAATCATCACTGTTCTGTACCTTGAATATTGTTTGGTAGACCATGTTATGTGCCTTATAGATGAGTTTTAAAAGATCACACTCTTTCAAGTACCCAACAGACTTTTATCCCTGCCATATACTCTGACCGACATTACAGGCAAGGTATTCTTCATCTGGAACACATCTAATCTCAGCTGGCCTGGAGGCTACATTTTGTAAAACTAGCTGTGTTGTTATTGTTTATGCAACCTGCGGAAAGTCTGTCGAATTTTGTGGATATAGAAAAATTCATAAGATTTATGACACTTGATTTATAGCTCAGCTGTTGTTTTCTAAAAAAGTCTCTGACATTGCATTTTGTTTAGCTGCTCGTTTCATGCTGACAATGCTTTGTAATTACTCTTCAAAATGTCACTCTTGCTACATCCCTCTGGCATTGGGCATCAACCAATTGAGAATTACAGTGATATTGCTCCATTGCATTGCTAATTGTGCCTTCTTGAACCAGCCCACTTGTCTTAAGAGGGAA
>NW_015150756.1:591852-622715 GCF_000732505.1 Cyprinodon variegatus
AATGGATCGATCCATTCTGAAAAATAAAACAGAATATAAATTCTGAAGAAAATTAAAATTCAGCTGATTTCAGGGTCAACAGCGAAGATGAAAATTTTAACCTTATTAAATAAAGAAACAGAACATTCTTCTATTTTTAACAACCAATAAAACTCTGCAGAGAGACGTGACAGTGGTGCATTGCATTTTACCTGCAGCAGACTCAACCTGCAAACAGCAGGAGGATGTCGGCTTGAGCAGCGGCTCTGGAGAGTCCGACGGATTCATTAGAAGTTTTGTAAGCTGTATCTGTAACAGCAGGGAAGTTTCTTTGTTCAAGATCACCTGCAGCGATATGTTTAACTGCTGCTGAGTGCTTTTCCAGGAGTAGACTGGAAGGATAGGTGAGATCATGAAACCCTATATTTAGTTTTGCCACACTTTGCATAGTTAAAAAAAAAAGATAAAGCTCTGAGTCAAACGGATGCTTCATGAAAGGTTAAATTAAAACCATAAATGAGCATGCTGATGAGTTTCTAAGGGTTTTCATGGTAAAACCTAGACATGAAAATTGTAAAATAACACAGAGGCTGACAGAAGGGGGAAGCAGCATTTATCCATGTGGTGGGGCACAGCAGTCCTCAGAGTCTATGTGTCAACTTAAATCTCTGCCCCCATCCAACCTTTCCTCAGACCATCTGCTCATCTGTTTA
Source organism: Cyprinodon variegatus (assembly GCF_000732505.1). NCBI lineage: Eukaryota > Metazoa > Chordata > Actinopteri > Cyprinodontiformes > Cyprinodontidae > Cyprinodon > Cyprinodon variegatus. Next base: position 592,545 of record NW_015150756.1, read on the forward strand.
CTCTGTGTAACATTTTCTTTTTATAATCAGCATTCATCCATTTTTTTCCCACTTATCTAAGGCTGAAGTCACTGGGGTAACAAGTTTCAACAGAAAACTGGAGTGGTACCCATGAGCAACACACACTAGGCCTTTATGGGGGATCAGGAGCTCTTGGGTGAAGAAGGATGAACCTTCATGGACACAGCATTAACATCCTTTAAAATTAAAGCCTACTTAAATCATTGTGCTGGGATTTGATGATAAAAGGCCTGTGTGACAGTTCCACATAAATCAGACATGAACGCAAAGAAAACTACATGGTTTGATTAATTTAGTAAAAAAAAAAACAGAAAAATGGACTCTCCAATTAGAAAATGTCACCTCAGCAGGAAGAGTCCAGCTGTTTGTAAGATAATAAAACCAGCTCTTCTATGAAAGCCTCGGGGGCTGGAGAACTTTCGAGAAAAAACTGCTTTTTTATGATGATGGTAGCTGAAGGAGGTGCAGGTATCCAGCGACCAGGTGGGACAACTTGGTGACAGAATATATTAGCCCCCATAAACCTGGTATCTGCAGGAGTAGGACAAGAAGAAAACATCTTTGCTATATAGGAAAGACAAACAGGAAAGTAAATGTTAGTAACCATGCAGAAATGTCTGTTGCAGAATGCGGCTTAGATTGGCTGAGGACACTGGGTCTGCCTCCAACACGCTAAGCTCCTGTTGCACCATTTTTGAAGCCATGGACCAATCAAACATGCTAATCACCTTCATCATCCTCTCTGAAATTTAAATTAAGGGGCCTGCATTTGAGCAGTGAATGCTGTATGTTCCATTTGCTGCTTCCTGGGTATGGGAATTGTTTGTGTCTTGTGTAACAAAAAAAAAAAAAATCTGTCCAGTAAAAAAAGAATGATTTTGATTTTAGATTAGCTTGGTTGTATTCTATAAATCTCAGTTCAAATTGAAAAATATACAGGGTTTCTGCCTTTTTGTGTTTATAGATTTTTTTCTATTAAGAAGCTGTTATATCATAGAAGGATGAGTTTACTTTTTACTTTCAAACCGTTTAACAACATGACTCTTTTTGTTGAAAAACCTTGAAAAAAAACATTTAATCAAATTAACCAACTAGGATATATAATTTTATGTTTTCCCTTTCTCAACTGTGGGTATCAGTCAACGTTCAAAACTAAAACCCAAAAAGCTATTATTCTGAAATCACAACATGTTGGTAGCTGCATCATTCCAGACATCCCAATTTCCTAAAAGATGCACCCCACCCCCCGTTATTAACAGTAATTTTTTAAACACTAAACAGAACAGTATTGGTCTTTTATTTTTAATACTTTCAATCTTGTAGCCTTGAACATTGGTTGTGCTTTCTGTTTTTCAGCATACAGTGCACCTCACCACGGTGTCATCAGTCCTCACCATGGCCGCTTCTAGAGAGGGGCCAACGGGGGCCAGAGCCCCTGTAGATCATATCCTGGCCCCTGTTATGACCCCTGTACTGAAGACATAATACTTAAAAGAAATTCTAATGATGATCAGCACTGGAACAGACATGGTTACTGATAGGTCCTTTGGATCTATTTCATTCTTTTTCTTTACAAATTCTGTTTGACTAATTATTCAAAAAAAAAAAAAAAGGCGATAGCTTCAGTGGTATTGATATAGGATCCCAGTTTTCATCTGTCAAATGTTTTTTTCTTTCACAACAAATAAAAAAAAATGCTCTAATTTTTACAGATGAATTTAACAGTTTTTCTTGAGTTCTAATTAAATTTTTATAGAAAACAGTAGTTTTAACTTAAATTAAGTCAAAAATATGTAAAATTCCTAAATTTTAAATGTATATTGACCTCATAAGAAATAGAATTTTTATTTAACCTAATTGAAAATAAATTTCACTTCATGCAGCTCTCTTAATATATTTGAATCACTTGCCCTGTTTTTTGTTTTTTTTTCATGCTTTTCCGGGCCCCCATGAAAACATGCTGGTCCCCTGCTGGCCCCCTGGTAAATTTGGTCTAGATCCGCCACTGTTCCTCAACTTCACTAGACGTGGATATATTTTAGTATATTCTGCTGTAAAATTAGTCCTATATTTTCGTTTTTTATTCTTTTTTAAGTCTTATTCTTTTACTTTTTTAGCCCATGTCTAAAAAATTTCAGTTTCTTAGAAGAAAATAATACTATGAGTATTTTGTAAATTTTTTTTTTTTTAATGTTTTGTTGACTTTGTTCAAATTACGATTTCAATGTACCTTTATAAAGAGGTCAAGCATTGCCAATTTCCCTAGACGTCTGGTAACTTCTTTGCTACCCCTCTATGTGAACTTTACTAGATCCAGCGCTACTCAAACCAAACTACCAAATCCACACGTTTGATTAGCATACAAAAAACAAAGCATATTTTCCATTGCTGTGCGAGTCTACAAAACAAAATGTTGTGGAAAACCCATGTATTGACCTGTAAAGAGGATAAAATGAGAGTGAAATCTCTAGAGAGATTGTGTCAAAGAGAAATTATAGAGAATGTGTGTTTTTCTAGAATTCAAACCCCTTCATGGGGGCTAAAGAAATGTATCAAAAATGTTCAGTCTTTGAAAAAGTGAATTTACTCTTAAGCTTTTTACCTCACTTGTGAACAGATTTCTTCTCATCCTTTCCTCTGAGGAAGCGTTTCTTTAAACATTTAAAAAAATGTATCAGTATAACCAGAAAGAAGAAGGCGTGGAGGTTACGGGTGTTAAAAGTTGCAAAATGACTTTGACACAGCATCATCAGGACATAAACTTAATAGAAATCTGAAGCGCCTTCTGCAGCATTCCACAAATTTACAACTTCATTTTTCAACAGTGAAGTGGAAAAAGGACATGTGAAGTAAAGCTAAAGCGAATGAACCAGGTGGGTGAGGTGGTTGAAGATGTCGAGTAACCAAAGATAAACAGCTTGAATCTGTTGACAGAAAACTCAAAGCTCCTTTATGAGCAGATTTGAACCTGAAGCTAGAAGGTCTGTTTGCAACAATCTACAAAATGTCTGTTAAAATTGGGAAATTTCTCTTCCTGTCAGCAAACATGGAGTAATGTCAGAGTTGCTCAAAGATAAGGACAGCACAGACCAGAAGTCACATTTCTAACTCTGGGTGAAATGTTTCTGCTCGTAGTTCATCTGAGTGGACAGATTCAGCAAACAGTCACATCTGTGTGCAGGCTGATGGATCTTTGCAGCAGATATGAAAAACTTTGATCAAGTTTACAAAATGTACTACTTTTTTCCCCTTGCAAGTTGACATCCTTCAAATTTATACTAAAATGTATCTGTTTTTCTGCTAAACACGGAATTTAATGGAATTTAAAAGCAATTTTGCATTTTAATAATTTTCTTTATAATAACGTTTGCAGTATGCAATTAACAAATAAAATCACTCAAAACATTGCAAAAATCATTCTGCTGATTATTAGAAAGTTTACCAAAAGATTAGGAATATATTGAATAACTAGAACTGGAAGTGATTGTTATGGTTCTCCCTATTTTTGACTCTGAGTTATTAGTTTTCTGTTATCAGTTGTTCTGTTTTGTTCTTTGGTGTATTTTCCATTATATTCAAGCAGTCTTTAGTTACTCTCTATCGCCCCTTGTGTTTGTTTGCTTTCCCTTTGGCTTCCTTCTAGTTAGTTCTACTCACACCTGCTCCTTATTCAGCTCATTAGTCCATCCTTTGTTGTGTTCCTCTTAAATACTCCACATTAGTCACTCAGTGCTGGTTCCTTGTTGTTGGTTGTTATTTCCCCATCCTTATTTTCCCTAAAGGTTTTTGGTTCTTTATATTTTCTATTTTTGCATTTTGGATGTCTGCCTCAGTTACCAAATTAAATCAATCAGAGCTCATCTCTGCATTTGGGTCCTCAAGCAACCTCACCACCATTGTTGACAGTTATAGTTATTAAAAGTTATTCAAAAGTGAGGGTAAAACAAATCAATGAATATTAGATAATGATTATAACTGTAATTTGCTTACTCACCATGGTTCTTAGTCTTTTACATAAAAGGTTGTACTTAAAATCCAGTTGCCTTCACCATTTTAGTCATATAGACTATGGCTATCAGCAGAGTAATTAAGCACCAACCAAATAAATCTGTTTCTGCTCATTCAATTGTCCCTGAAAGAATAGTGAATCCAGCCTGAGTGATAAACTGTTTACTGTATAAAATAACTATTGGTAAAAATACAACTATACCTTTATTAGCTAATAATCCCTATTGCAGAATTATTATGTCTAATAACTACACAGACACTAAACATTACAAAAATACACAAGTAAATAAAACAAATTTAAGGGGGGGTTGAAAATAAATTCAAGACTCTCTAAGGAACATTCAAGTGAGTTTAACATGTCCTTTAAAATAGCAACAGATACATGTGAATAAACCCCAACACAGAGATGCTGAATGCAGTCAAAACAAAGCAGCTTCATTCAGTTTTACAGTGAAAAATGAACAATGACTCAGGAATGCATTAAACTGTGATGAAGCTGAAAGAGAATGGGTTAGCTTTGCTGGCCCCAGGAGGTCTCTCCAGGGCCGGTTCAGATGAAACAAAGGAAAGGTTAGAGCTCACAATGTGGCCTCTACAATGTACCCAGCATGAGGTAGCCACCTACCGTTTTTTTTTTTTTTTTTTACCAGTTTCTGTAAAAGTTTCTGATTTAAATATGTGCAAATCTGAGCGCTTGGGATTACTCTTGGTTTTCATAAATTTGGGATTGAATGATGTAAACAGTGCCAGCACCAGGGGATTCTAAAGCTAACCCTGGAAGAGTCACATCACCCTTCAAAAAATGGAGATTAATTATTTTCCATCACAGTTAACATTCTTTAACAGGTTGTTAACAGCGGTTGTTGTGATAATTTACTCAAAACATGAGTATTTCCTATTAAAATATCTATATTTAAAAAACATTCAAATGCATCATAAATCCCTTAAAACTTGTACCTCATCTGAAGATTCACTCACTATAAATTTTTTTAATAATTTTATTTTATTTTTTTTCATAATTTACATTGTCAAAGCATCATGTTGTGCGACTGTCCAGCCCCAATATACCAGATCCACTTTACTTTTTCCATGACCTACTTCCTGTCTGGCTCATTGTTTCTTAATACATCAAAAATATACTTGATTCTAGTATCCGGCCTCATAAGTCACCATTTTTTATTAGGAACAGATTAATGTCATGTTTTTTCGAGTGTTTCTTGTAAATGTTTTGTTCTAAGCCGCTGTTTTTATGTGTTATCACTTAATATTGAATTCGGCACACCCCGACTGTGTGTGATTCAGAAAGCTTATGTTTCCTTTATCTTTTCCATCAGCCCTCTGAAATAGTTTATTCTTTTAAAACAGTAAGATTTTTTTTTTCATAGAATCCTAATAGGACCCCCCTTGTTGAGGCCGGGAGTTACAACATTTTAGTGTAAAGCAGAAATTCACCTTCAAAGGAGCTTTTCCATTTGACCCGCTTTGGCTTTTGTGGTTCTTAATGCATTTGTTGTTGCTCTTGCAAACAGCAGATTGTTCACATCACGTGTCATCCCCGCCCAGGCTTTCTCCAGCTGGCATAAGAGCCAGCAGAAAAGGGGCCATTTAACATAGCCCCTTTTCTGCTCTGTGCAGTCATGCACATTCAATATGAGTTCTTTAATGCATCAATACTGCAGGTCATTAGAGGTTACAGCAGTGTTTGAAACTAGCGTCTTTATTTCCAGACTAAAATCATATAAAATTCCAGTAAGTCAGCCATGGCTCTGACATATGTAAACATTCACCTGATGAAGGGTATATTTGATTTGCTTACCAGTGGTTCGTCTAGACTGTAGTTTATTGTGAGCAGTGGCATCAGCTCCAAAAATGTGGAACAACCTTCCATTGCAAATTAAATCGTCTACTTCTTGGTCTAATTTTAAATCAATCTTAAAAAGTCATCTCTTTGCCTTGACTTTCTAAACTGTATGAGATATTGATTTTAGTCTGTGATACATTATTTTTAGATTACTTTTCTTTCAATTATATAATAGATTTTATAGTTATGATTTTAATTTGTCTTTTATGCTTGTATGGTTTCTTTGAGTCTGTGTAAGGGTGTTATGTTTTTGACACTGTACTGCACTTGATCTGATCTATAAAGTATGTTTTTCCATTCAGATGTTTCAAAAACTTTTTAAGCACTAAAATAGTTTTTTTTGTAAAAGAAAAACAGAAAATCAGCTTGCTTGGGTTCATTTTTTCAATGTTTGATTAAACAATTGACAAATATGAGTTAGTGTCAGAATCTCCAAATTTTTTTAGCAAAATTAGATCAGATTTCATTTTTGAGGACCAAATAATAGTCAGAACTAGTCCTGATTTACTGCTAGAACGTCCTAAGAAAAAGAGGAGGATAAACCTAGTTAACTGAAAAAAGACAAAAGAATAAAAAAACAACAAATGTCTTACAGTGTGAGACAGAAGAAAGCTGTCATAAAAGGAACATACAGTATTTAAAGCAAACAGCAGTATCTCAGCAGTGACCCATCAATGGCGAGAGCCAAGACACACTCTACACCAAATTTACGAAACTGAAGATGCTGAGCCTAACCCAATAGAAGAGGACCTGCTGTAGTGGGAAAGATGATGGAGGAACACAACGGTAATCTGAGTTGATAAGCCTGCTCGAAGCCTCCCTACTGTTGCCATGGTAGCCTACAGTAAGATACCATCAGAGTAGAACATTGGTTGAACCACAGATTGGACCTCTCCCTGGAGTCTCCATCTCTCATTTGACATAGTAAAGTTCAGCGATATTAAAGCAGCGGATCCACCTGCTGCTCCTTCCTTTAAGGTTTGCCATCCATCAGCTATCCAGACAGAGCGATCCACAGAGAAATTAACTGTTCCCTCTCTGACACCGGTGCATTTACCCATACCGGCAGATTGGTTTTCATGGTGCAGAGGAAAAAAAAACTGAAACATTCTTAACAGCTGAAACCAGAGAGTGTAAACGCAGCCCGGCATTGATTGTTCGACAGCCAGCATTCATCTCTGAAAGTATATTTCACCACTGACATTTTTAAAAAATTACCTTTCCTTGAATGTGTGCATTTGTGTGTGTGTTTAGCATCTGAAAGCTAAAGCTCGCCTTGAGGTATTAACCAAGTCAGGCCTCATTACCCACACATACACCCGCCTTCGGTCCCCTTCTCCTTTCACCTCCCATTCCCTTTTTCATTCCGTCTTTCTCTCAACCGTGAAATCTGTTCAATCTCTCCAGTCTGTTCAGCTCCTGCAGGTACAGTGACTACAGCTCACTCAAACAGAAAACCCTTCCAGAGACACACCTCCAAAAAACCCACATATAAACATATATTGAATGTAAATGTCCATGTGGGAAAGCAACAATGGGAATGAATCAAAGACTCTTCGAAAGCGTACAGAGGACAAACGTCGCCCACGAAAAGTGTCATCAAACAGGAGCTTCTGTTTGACATTAAAGGCTGCATTATTTGCTGAGAAATCAAACCCAGAAAAAGGACTTTAGAACCATAATTCGGCTGTCAACAGACAAGAAAGGGGAAGAAAGTACATCCTGTCACGTCTCTGCTCATGCTCCCAGCCTGCTCAGTGGGCTTCAACATTCAAAAGCTAAATAAAAATAAACCTAAGGCCGACTATGTAGCTGTACCAACTATTTACTGTTTAAATAGAAAAGGGATTCCCATTAGTCATCAGGAAAATGCACAGAGTTAAAAAATGCAAAGGCCACAGACAAAACTAAACACACTAACAATTTATTTATCTATTTTCTGTCACTTGCCTAATCAGGGTCATGTCAAAGACTGGCAAACTGAAATAAATCACTGTATCCTTTTTCAATAGGGAATTTCAACAGTCCCTGTGGGGGATTAGGGAGTGTTTTGAGGCCAAGAGGGAAATCTAATCCCACCTGCTTCTAAACCCACGTCCCACAGGTTTAACTGCCCTGGTAAGCTTGTTCCAATCACAACCAACAGCAGCTCAATATTTCCCAAGATAGCCTGTGAGAGCAATAGCTTTAAGCACTTCATTTTATGAGATATCATCCATGACTGGAGATGAAAGCTGAGAATCAGATTAAACTGTAAAAAGGAGAAGCTTCCCCTTCCCCTCTTTACTGCATTTATCACACATATTTATTCAGTTTAGTTTATTTATAAAGCACTAATTCACAAGACGAAATTTCAAGGCACTTCAAAGAATGGAGGCTTGATTGAAATCAAAATGAATTATGTCTTTTTTTTAACAGTGCCGGTTCACAATAAATGCCGTCTGAAGGCCGTTTGCAAAACAAACGGATCCAATTTGTTAACAGAGATATACCATCAATAGAAGCCACTCAAATAGATGGATTAAAAGTCAATAACATGCGTTCTAACATTATCCCGGCTATAGAACACAATGCAGTCAATGCAGCCATTTGATGAAAACTTTTCCATCAATGGAAACACAAAAGATTGTATTGAATCACTGAGTTTGCAGTAATTACTCTTGGCCATGGTGACAGTAGATTGCACCAAGCTAATTTTGCAGCAATCCCTCCTATCAATGTGCTGGTGAAGATTCTCAGTCATCCAGGTCATAGTCATTCCAAAAATGTTAAAAAATAATCCACTGGACTTTGTTTCCAAGTTTGAAGATATTCACTTCCCATCCAGGAAGCTTTTTCAATTCAAAATGTCAGAAATAGCGTTGAGTTTGAGGATTTATAGAGTGGACCAAAAACAATCCTCCTATCAATGGTTTATCTCCCATTTGGTCAAACTGTTATGCCAGCAGAGTCTTTGATGCATTGTGCGGGATACTTAATCAGCTGACTCTTACTCTCTATGACTGGTTGTATCCATGTCTCCAGCTGCCTCTTTGCGGTTAGTAATTATAAATTCCTCTCACCAGTGCTGCTCTATGTTTATCGAATATAAACAGAGTTATTTTAGGTTGTTAGATCAGATCTGGTGTGTTGATGTTGCACACCAGATCTGATCTAACAAATGCACAATTTGATTTGATTTTTGTTACGTTTATTCATCATGTTGATCATTTTATAATATAATTTATTTGATATTATTTTGGAGAAACCTGTTGATACTTTACTTTGTTCTACTTTGCAGCTCTACTGAGCTTGTTTGGAACTCTTGCAAAGTGCCAATTACGTAGTAATATGTAATATACAAGCCTATAACCTAATCAAAGTCAAACCAAGGTGAACATCTACTTGTGGAGATTGGGGCATCAGAGTTTCTGGGAGCGTCATTGTAACCAATGCTCTACAGCTGAAGGCTTACGTGTGTCCCTCAGAGTTCATGGAGTTTCTTAAGCCAGTGGCTCTAACATGTCTGAACCTGCTGCTTGCTTCAATCTTGGCTGCCTTAGATAACTATCATGGGGCTACACAATTTAACTTGCATTTAACCGCAACGTCCAGAATGAGCATTAGTGGTAGCATCTGATAGTTAATAGAAAGTCAAAATATCAGTCAAAATAGTGATAAAAGGTTACTAGATCTAATGATAAAATTATTCAATAGCATCTACTAGTGTGGTAGATTTCAAATAATTCATATTGAGGAGAACAAGGTGTTTCTCTACATTTGGGGTGTACTTTAATGTAAATTAATGCAAATAATACTCTGATAATTTGCAACAAAAGTGGATTAGGTATTCACAAAAAAAGGAAACACACTTCCCATCATTGTCTCAGTCACATCATAACTGGTAAGTTTCAGCTTTGAGAAAAGTGTCATCTGTCTCAAACCATCCATTGCCTGCACAAAACACATTACAAAAGGCCATTACTAAAATACAGAGGTGTCATTGCAGTAATAAATTCACAACATTAGTGCAGTCATTAAGAAATCTGGGTCAGCACACACAGAATCACTGGAGGGTTATTGATGTCATTCATGAAGGAGTCCAATGAATCGGAATGACTGAAGCCAGGGCTGGTTGTAATGGATGAACTCAGGTGTGAGTCAAACCTGCCCACTCACTTGCCAGTAAGAGATTTAAATAGCAGACCATCTTTGGTTGCCTTAGTTCCACCACTTGATGCAAACTTCTGCAACTACATTATTTATCTGTGTGTCAGATATGTCATCCATGACAACCATAAAATGTTACAATTTATTGAACATATTACCAACTTAGTAATTTAGACCATGGTTATCAACAGAGTTTTTAATCACCAACCAAATAAATTTTCTCTATTGATTCAAATGTTAAAGGTATAGTGGAGGATTTTTGTGAATTTTTTAAAAGACCCGCCATCTCCACTTTAAAAAAAATTACACATGCACAACCCTTTACCCGCTCCAAAGAGGGAATGCCTATTAAGCGCACATAATAGCATGCACGATTCCATTTCTCCTTGAGAATGCATACAAGCTTACTTTTCAAAAGAAGATTTACATTTTTTCTAGTATGTCAGACTCACCCCTGGTAAGTGAAAATGAGAGATGAGCCCGTAGGATGGCCTTACGTAAACATATCACCAGAACGATTGATAATTAGGATGACCACTTGTTTTGATGATCAACTCGCAAAAGAACATCCTCTACTATACTTTTAACCAAAGGAGGGTAGATCTGGCCTGAGTGATAAATCGTTCACCGAATAAAACAACCACAAAATACCATGGGTTAAAATGAAATGGTACCTTTATCAGCTAATACTCCTTTTCACAGTATAATTAGACTTAAACAAACTTTACTGTCATATTGTACACACAGTGTGTTCACTTTCCGAAAGTGAATGAACAACAGCCTAGCAGTGAAATTAACATTTCCATTTATAAAGTGCAGCAGTGAAAAACATTTTATTCCTATTTTCAGAGACAAATGTTTTATGTGCAACAATGGAAATATTTGCAGGCTCAACCCTTAAATAAGAATTACCCTTTGAAAACAATCTACACATAATCACTGAATCACCCTATGCCATTTTAAAACTGTGCAGTTTTAATCAATGTAGTTTAAAGTAATCAGTGTTAATATTAGGATTGTTGGATTTGTTGCTTTTCTATCACTCATACTAGTACATCATCTAACATGAAGAAATTTGATTGCTCCAAAAAGAGGTAATCTGATCTATATAATGTAAAATAATATATTAATCTATGAGTGATACTTCTTCCAGGTACGGCAGAAACACTAATCTGTAAATTACATGCTTGGTGTGAGGGATTGCCTTAGAGTCAATGAGTCGATGCAATCAGCTGGTTTTCCTTAGATAAAAAACTTTGAATAAGTTTGACTGGATGATTTGGTTGAATTGTAAAGTGCCTTGAGATGACATGTGTTGTAAATTAAGGCTATATAAATTAAAAGAATTGAATTGAATTGAAGAAAAGCATTGGGCTTACAACCCCATGCTTTCTTTCCCCATTTTTTTCTTATTGTTTTGCGACTCAGATTGCGTACGGTATGCCTACCGTGCTTCCATCATCAGGAAGGTCGATGAAAAAAAACAGGTATTGAAACCTTTTTTATAGACGTGTCGTGCAGTCACACTTTGCCACATTATCACATCATACACATATTGTTTGTAAATTATGAGACATCACTGGCTCCAGTCTAATAGGGATGCTGTATGGATTTCTAAGACCAACGACAATCTGATACACAGAGCTTTATTAATAATAATAATTGAACTTTATTGATCTCACACTGGAGAAATTCCCCTCTGAATTTAACCCATCCCCTTTGGGATCAGTGGGCTGCCTCTGTGCGGCACCCAGGGAGCAGTCTGGGGGGTTAAGGGTTTTGCTCAGGGACCTAGGATGACAGTGTGTCGGAGTGTGTGGGGCTTGAACTCAGAACCTCTGAGACACGAGTGCAATGGTCTAACAACAAGGCCACCACTCCCCTAGTATTATTATTATTTCTATTATTATTATTTGTTAAAAGCCAAAATAACTGATCCAAACCGTTCAGGAAACTTGCATATTTATATAATGTATTCATATAATATTGACTCAATAATGATGCCGGGCTGTTATTTTAAACATATTTTTTTATTGATACAGACTGGGCTTAGAATGTAGCTCTGATGAACTACAGATTTAAGCAAGCACCACAGCTAAGTTATACATTTATAAGAATAAGAATTTCCCGCAACTTAAATCAAGAACACAATAGAGTTCAAAAACTATTCCAAAACTGCAAATATAAGGCTTGGAGCTTTGTGAAGAATTCTATACTAGTCACCCACAGATAAGCTGCAATTTGTTATGGTTCTTTTGGTGAAACTCTTCTTAAAGGATATTTTTTTAGGTGAAGACGCCTTTAGTGCAGAGAAAATATACAAAAAATTTTGATTTTTTGATGAGAATCAACCTCACTAGTTGTCTCTACAGTAAATACAGTGGTTGGAAAAAAGGATGAGCAATTCTAGGTACATGGAAAACCTTATATGGTCTAATGTTATTGGATTTACCGTCTTAAAACAGCCTGAAAGCACTTGACTAAATCTGTTATATTAAACATTATTTATTTCTTAAAAATATTTATAATATTATTATGATTATACAAAATAAAAACAAAAAAGACAGTACTTAAGACAAATCTAAGTAAATAAGCTAATGACACAGAGCCTGGGCAGGTTAAAGCAGAGACATGGGATTATTTGACAAAACACAAATACTGCAGGGCTTAAGGTGATTGGCAATTCAAAAGATTTTTACATAATTCTGCAGATCTCAACTTTTGCTTGCTCTCGAAGAAAGCATGAAATTAATTTAAAACCTCTTATCGTGTTCTTTCTTGTAGGGGTTTAAGCAATTTCCCCAGTGAGGTTAATAAAAGTTCAAGTTAAGCACTACACAAAAGTAAAAATGTCCTCAACATGGCTCCTGTATGGTTTTCTCTTTGCAATTGAGGATGCAAATTCAGATCGACGTTTATTACCAGCATCGCCAGGGATTAATCAATGTCTGACCCAAACTGGCAGCGTAATTTCATGCATTCTTGATATTTGGCATGTTATTCTGGCAGACGTTATGACTCCATGTGCATGTGGATTCATTAATACTAATCATGCCTCTTGGCTCAATTACGTGGCTTGGGATCTGCCATCGGTGATAAAATGAGTTTTTTCCCAGGCATTTGCTGAATGTGGCATTTCCTCCTGAATGTGCATTATCATGAGATTCTTAGCAGGTCAGAACAGCTAAGACACAAGAGCTCTTACTGCTTCTGTACAAGACATTTTCTTTGAAGCCGTGTGAACTGCATGACTTCAGTGCACCATAGCAGTGAGCAGCTCAGTTTGATGAACAGGTGAGAGTAATTTCCTTATAGTCTTAGTTTATGGTTCTTAACTGGGAAAAGGTGGGTCACTCCATGGGTTTAGGGTGAGTTTCTTCCTCAAGTGAAAAACTTTAAAAAGCAGGACACACTGGGAGATAACAGATCAGGGCTTCATTTTCTGGGATGAGTAAACTACTCCTTACTGCTATGGTAAAGAATGGTCTTGATATTCTGATCCATTTGAGTTTGAAACCTCACATGTGGTTATGATATATGGACCATAGGCTAAATTATGAGTAACTAGATTCAAGTGCCTGAAATTAGTTTTATTATCAGGAAAGGCCTTAAAGCTGAGGTACTGCTCCCCCACATGGCATTAGGTGAGGATGTACACGAATCGTCTCCTAAGATTACCTACTAGATGTGTCCATGGAAGTTTCCTGAGCATGACTTTTTTTTTTAAACAAACATAAATCCCAGCTCTGACTGATTACAACATGATAATGATCCCTCAAGATCTAAAAAAAAATCAATAAATGCATCATTTAGAAGCTGTGATTTAAACACAATGCAGGTGAAATATCTGTGAAGATTCTCAGTCATCCAGCTCATGGTCAAGCGTTAAAAGTTCAGTTTAGCCAACTGGATGTGAAGTTTTCAAGAACAGGTATCACCTCTCATTCAAAAGGCTTCTTCAGTTCTAACTGATGATGCGGAGCACTGAGATTAATATACTGCAGGTGAACAAAAGGGGAACAAAAGGTAGCTCTGATCCCTCCCTCAAGATGCTGATCAGACACCATGATTACTGCAGAGGTGTGCCTTGAGGCTGATTTATACTCAGAAAACCAGGTCGTCTGCATGTGTGTCGCAGTAAACGCAAATATGCCTCCGCCCCTTCAGCAGACACTCTGGTGCACCTCTCCAAAGGAGGATAACCAGCCCTTTAGACTGCCCACAATAAAAGGCCCCTCTGCAAGGTGCAGTTTTATCATACAGCACAATGTCACAATTGTTGCAAGAGTTTAGGGAGAGTGCAATTGGGATTATTTAAAGCATCACCCCGAACAAGACAAATTTAGAAATATACTAAAGTAGTCAGTGTCAAGAGCCCCTAAGGGGGAAAGGCTAAATGTGGGGATAAGCTTTGGAGGTTTATGTGTTTGTTGGTCAGGACAAGGGAAAATGGCAGCTGGCTTAGTAATATTGAAGTAAAGAGATTGAGCAGAATAGTGCTGGTAGTTATGTAATGAATAAAACTTTTGAGGTGGATGATTTTACACTTCTCTTTTACAGGATGGTCAGGGATGCTATGTGAATCCTGGCACAGCCATATCAGTTTGAGCCCCTTTTTTGTAATAGGTAAGCAATGTCTGAAACTGAAGCTCCCAAAGCAGCAAAGGACAAGATGCCTTGTTGTGTTAGAATTTGACTTCTACGAAAATGCTGGTATATAAGGGCAAAAGCATGTTCCACTGAAATAGCCACCTTTTACTTATGAGAGGGCAACACAAATGGGGTTTCATTACAACTCAGAATTGAATACGTTAACAAAAATGTAAAAATATAAACTGTAACAATAAAGCAGCACCACAAAGTAGAGTTTATCTACAGAAAAAACTTGAACAGAAGAGCTATAGCTTGGTAAAACAGACATAATTCAAGGTTTCACAGCTGCTTTCCGGTCAAAAATAATTTAAAATGTGGATTTTGTTTCAAAGACTGTAGAATTTATTAAGGTTTATTCAATTAGGTTCTCTAACTTGGTCAACTGCCACACTGAAATGTGAAAAGGCGGATGCTGCTCACAGGAGAACTGATCCTTTACTGCTCTCTACAGCTACCTGTTTGAACTGCATGTGATTTAAAATGTGACCCTGCATTCACTTATTGAAAGATTATATATTTTTAGTGATGCATGCATAAAATTTTACATCAGAATTTCATAATCAAAAATGTTAATTACATCAAATTACTGCAGCCCTTTTATTCATATAGATCAACAGATTTATATAAAGGATATATGCACAGAAACATAAGCTGATAGGAATAAAAAATACATATATTTAAAAGAAGAAAAAAAAAAGCTTAAAAGAATTATCTTCTTCACATGATGTAAAACTCATGATATAGATCTCATGCTCCCCTGCAGACATGCGGTAATTCATTGTTACTATCCTAACCATCTTGTTGAACAATAAGAAGTTTTATATGGATGCTGATCAGCTGGAGCGCAGTTACAGCGGGAGCAGATTTGACAGAGCACATCAAACCAAAACAAAAATGTATTCACTGAACACTGGAGCCTCCAACTCAGCTGACAGCAGTGGGAAAAGAGGAGGATTAGATAGGAAGTGTTCCCTGTGCTGCAGTGTTCAGATCGTCCATCAAATCCCTGGCAACAGACAGGAAGCCTGACAGACTGATCAGCTTCACACAAACATCAAATGTTATTCAGCCTAAATGTACAGTGTTAAAACTGACACTGGATAATATCTGGTCAGATCGCCTGATTTCTTTTTTTTGTTTTGTGGATTCTACTGCCATCCAGAGGTTTCATGCGTAAAACGCTAAGAGTTAAACCTCATATTTTTTAGACCTTTTTTGACAGAGATGTTGCTGTCCTCTTGGGTAATTGATATTTTTCAAATGTCCTGTTTCCTCATTACTTTTGATGTTTAAATGTTAAATGTAAAATCAGCTTCTATCTTGGTGTAGTCTGGCTATACCTATTAGCAAAACAAGTTACCACAACAATGTAAATAATACATGTATATAATATGTACATCATCAATTTAGCACGTTTGGCACATATGTGTGTGTGTGTGGGGTGTGTGTGTGTTGTCTTGTTTTACTTACAATGTGAGGGAGGTATTTTGTAAAATATCCTACATGCGAGGACTTACAGGTACATATGGGGAAATTCAACTGGTCCCTATATGGTAAAGTTCTGTTCTTTGAGTTGGGGTTAGGTTTAGGACTAAGGTTTGAATTCAGATTAGGTTAGAATTAGGTACATCTTGGTAATAGGGTTAGGGTAAGGGTAAGGGTCTGGGTTAGGCCATATAAAATGAAGGCAAGTCAATGAAATGTCCCCATGTGTCATGAAAACAAAGCTGTGTTTGTGTTTGTGTGTGTGTGTGTGTGTGTGTGTGTAATATTCTTAATATCTAAGTACAATATTATTATGCGCCCTTGGCACACTAATTTTATTGTTATGGATTTGTATATCTTGTACTACATGATTTATAGACTTCATGGACTTCATACTGACTATGCAATGTGATGTGCCTATATTTTACCAGAAATTATTATGCTCTATTGATGCAATGAAGTGTGTGTCAAAGTGATGAATTTATCTCTATTTTATTTTATTTTTTTTCTCCAGTGTCCTGGCTGGTGATGTGGCAATAAGAATAAATGTCTTGATGACAAAAAAGGCCCAACAGATTTTGCTTTCACAGATGGAAAAGTACGGCTATCGCCATAGTGTTCAGCTTGATTAATGCTTTAGCTTATTATAATTCATGCAGGGAGTATTACAGATTATATGGACACTGCAATTTAAGTAGTTCAGGAAAAGGAAAAACAGAAAAAAAGATGAACGAAAGAGGAAGGAGAAAAAGGAGATAAAGATAAAACAACTTCAATCTGCTTCATCACCTGCAAAGAGATGTAAAAAGAACAGCACAACCAACGGATATAGTATAAGGGGTACAATAATGTAACACCTTGATATTATTGCTGAAGTATAAGTAGTATTATTTAATCTGACATGTATACTGTGGTACCTGAAGATAAGAATATGGGCTTTCTGTGTGGAAGTGTATCTCAAAGTACCTGGAGCCAAGCACCTGTAGTTGTTTGTGAGATAATTTATCTCTATTTTAAAAGTCTTAAGCCCCCTGAAAATTAGAAAATCATTGTTGTTCGATGCTGTAGCACACACATTGTTTACATTCTGAATTGTGTAACTAGGGTGTACCAATATGGCGACTGGTGACTTTACTGCACCCTGTACTACCAACAGCCAATTGGAAATAGGCAGAAGTTGAGCTAAATAAATTATTTGCCTTCATCCTCCTACAACACCAGCCACTCAGCTTTTAACCACGCCTCCAAAAAAGCCAATCAGCATCCAAAGTTCATCTTAAAAGGCCTCTGACGCATCTGCTACCTAGTAAATAGGCAGAGGTCGCGCTGTATCGGACTTCATTCAGACGACCCCGTTTCAACCCACCTCCAGCCCCTTTTACACCATCATAGCTAAATTTTAATTCCTCCTGGACTCTTACTGCATTCCCTGTCTCATTTCAACCGGTCCAGCAAAAAAAATGCCATGTTGATCCTGGTTCTGCCAGAGGTTTCTTCCCAATGGAGAGTTTTTCCTCTCCACTGTCGCTTCATGCTTGCTCATCATGGACAGGTTCTCTCAACCTCTGTTATCCAACTGGACTTCCATCTTCCAGGTCCCTGAGTGAAGCTCTAGTATCAGCTCACGCAGTCCACTGGATCGCCCCATAAAGCTAAGCAATACCGCCTCGCCAACCAGCAGTCTACAGACTGACCAACTTCATCTATCTCCACTCCACCACCAGTTTCAGGCCTGGGGGGGAAACAGCCAGGTTCTTTACTCCTGTTCATGTGTATCAATCAAATGTCAGTGCTATGTTTTCTGCCGAGGTCTGAGCACAAAAGACTAAAGTAATTATATCAATAAATTTCTTCTATTTGTCTTTTCTCTCCTTGTGAGTTTTTTCAGATTGAACTAGTGAATAAATAGAGACCAGTGGGCTAATAAGAAAATGAAGTTACACTGATTTGTGTCAGTCCCAACTTCTTTCAAAAATTTGATTTTTATGCATTTTAAATCTAACGTCTGAAACTTAAGATGCGACAAGTACACAAATCGTTTAATAAATAGTTATTTTCACAGGGTACAAAGACATCATAAAAGTACAGCAAAAATAACACATTTAAACATCACAGCGGTGTGAGGTGGATGTGATGCAAGGAGACTTCGACATGCAGAACAACATGGAGCAGGAAACTGAGCCCCTGCGGTGAAAAACAGCTGCTGGCAGGTTGAATAAGGGATAATTTAGCATCGTACCTCGACAGTCCAAACAGCCAAGACCAAAATAGAACTTTCATTCAGACCCTCACTTTACCTCCAGGACCTGCTGGAGTCCTGCATTTGCTCCAGACTCAGGGCCAAATGTAGCACAAATCACAGATCCAGGGAATAATAAGCAATACTAAAACCACCACAGACCATGGGCAAAAAAGATAAAATAACTGCACAAGACCTAAAACTATGTGATTCAACTGAAGAAAAACAATCATATTTCATCACTCTGAAAAACATCCCTTTTAGCGACAAGAGGAAACAATCAGTCACAGTTTGAGAGATCAAAAGTGCTGAAAATATCTTCAGATAACAGTGTGAAAGCTGTGAATGGTTTAATCACATTACAAGGCTTCTCCCTGTCGCTGGTTCCCCAGAAACTCTCTCTTTCTGCTCAGCAGTTGTCCTGAGTCATTCCTGCCTTCAGCAATCCCCTGACCTGATGGGAACACCTGCTCCCAATCCTCTAATTATCCTCCCACTATGAACCCTGGCATCTTCCCTCTCACTACTTGGCTAATATCAGCAGCAGCTGCTCCTCCGGTGTTTTTCTTCACAGAGCTGCTTCTTCTGCCAGTTTTAAGAGTTTAACTTGTTTAAACAAAAGAAAAAGCTTGCAAAACATAGAAAAAATTAATTAAAAAGTTTTATATTTACATCAGGCTTTTTTGGAAACCTTTATTCTAAAGAATACTAACCGTATAATTTAAATGTATTTATATGCAAGCAAATTACAACATTTTATTTAAAGACAAGTTTGACAAACATTTCACTGTCAAAACTTAATCTAATTAATTACCATCCAATGGTTTAGCACTCACTGTTTACTGAACAGTTCAACTATAGCTCCCTACAGTAAAGTCCTAAAGCATTTATTCATGTCAGGTTTTCTCTTGGCTCTGGCCCATACATAATTCAACTGTGTTGGTTGAGGTTGGACTGAGAGAGTACAGTGATGAAGAAGGGACCAGGAGGAAGAGACAATCTTCCAGTTTTAGAATTCCCAGTAACAGTAGCACTGTCCCCTTGACAGAAGCACATACTATACCTTTTCCCACATTTTTGTCCAAAACTGCTCTGTAAAGAAAAGCATTATTGTTTGAAAAAAAATTACAGCTTACACAGCTCAGAAACACCTTCAATAGCTATTAAGAATCAATCGGAATTTCTACTTATCACATTAAAAATGCAATGAGTCCGCCAATTATTTATCTCTTATAATTATAATGGAAATTACAATTCCAGCCATGGACTTAGCCGGGCATACACTGTGTGATTTTTTTCAATCATTGCACGCAGCTACAGCTCACACTGTCCGACAAAACTGCAGGGTTTTAGCGTACAGCTCACGATGTATGTTCTCACACTGTGCAGCACATTCTGATGCGATCTACCTGCTCACACTGTACGTCTAAAAACCACGTCACATTCAGCTCAGCAGTGAGATGGCGCTACTCGGACTTGTATCCAGAAGGAGTATGAAGCTCACTAGAGAGAAATGCTGCCTTGGCTATTTGGGCAATTTTGTGCTGAAAGCTCTAAAAAGAAAAGGCAATGACGTATTTAGAAAAAGACATGGCTGAGCAAACGTGGCTACTAAGGTCTGTCAATTTTACAGAAAGAACTCCATTTCACTTGCTCCCCCGCCATGCTTCTGTGTTTTCATCTGAGAAGAAGAAGAATCCTTGTTTGCACACTGAGCAATTTGCCCAAGATGGTCGACTGAAAATCGAAGATCTTTAATTTTCTCCGGACCTCTAGATTCCTGATTGGGAGGTGGTCGTGAGAGGCTGATCGCCCCTCTTTACCCCCTGTAAACTAGACAATGCACGATCAGGCGGGAAGTCGCCCCAAAAAGGGGAAAAAAATTGCAGTGTAAGCCCGGTTTAGTGTGGAAAGTCAGGATATCACTCAAAGGTAGTTCTCATAGCAATCCAGCAGATGTCGCCCTTCAAAACTGTATCAAATGTGTCAGATGCGTCTCAGTCACTGATCTCTATATCTTCACTGGATTGCTGATACACCGTTGGTAGTAGCGGGTGGAGTGAAGCCACCTGCTGCCATATTGGTACTCCCTAGTTAGACTGGTCGCAATGTAAACAATATGTGCGCTGCAGCATTGAACAACAATGATGTTCCTATTTTCAGGTGGGCTTAATACTTTTAAAATAAAGATAAATGTATTACTTGGACACACACTTGTTATTTCATAACATAAGTAGATTACTGTAACTTATGATAAAAACGAAAAAAAAAAAAAATAGCCACATCACATTGCATTATGAAGTCAGAGGAGTCTATATATCATGTAATATGACATATTATTAAAAATCCATTACAACAAAGTTAATGAAGGACAATAATACAGATGTACTAAAAGTGCTAAATTGAGGATGTACATGTAATATACATGTATTGATGACATAGTTGTGATAATTACATGCTACATATGATTTCAAGATTTCACATCGAGACTGAAATACAAGTACATGTCTTACAAGACATACAATAAGGTAACAACTAGATACTATCGCTGAAGTATAAGTAGTATTAATTAATCTGACATGTATTCTGTGGTACCTGAAGATAAGAATATGGGCTTTCTGTATGGAAGTAAGTACCTGGAACCAAGCCCCTGTAGTTGTTTGTGAGAGAGCACTTGTGCATGTAAAGTTAATCCGACGGAAAACTGCTCAATAGTGGTTGTGAAGAGCCGAAGAAGGCCCAGGCGCCAGCCAGCAGAGGGATAGCAGTGGAATGGGCTTCGCACTTAGCGGAGACTTTAGATGTTCTTGGGAGAAGGAACAGTTCAGACCCCAACCTGACAAAAAAAAAAGAAAAAAAAGTCTCCAATAAGTACATGTCTTTTAATGCTACAGTATTTTTCTATTTGCAAATGGTGTATGCATGATGCTATATACTTTTATGCTGTGGCTGTTTGAAAATATTTGAGTTCCTTTTTTTTTGTCAATATACCCTACAATATGTTTCAGCACAAGACTTTTTCAAATGAGAAAAAACGACAGTGTCATCCACTTAAAAAAGAATTACTACATTGCTATTTTACAGTGAATTACTTTCTATTTACTCTACAATCTATTTTCTAATGTTAGACACAATGTTGATGGCTAACTCAGTCAATATCTTCGAGTCAGTTGAGATAGCCTGACTATTGTTATGCTACATACTATACTATGGGATACATCGGTGTGTATATGGATTTTCTTTGTTATTTGTTATTATCCACTGACTGTGAAATTACCCAAGAAACGTTTTCCCACAGCCGGTATAGCGCTCGTTTTTGCAGTCAAATGTTACACAAGTGGGCATTTTTATGGCGCGTTTCCATAGGAGTTGGGAGTACCAATATTGCGACCAGTGGATTCACTTTTTTTGGGCTATCAGCAATCCAGTGAAAACATACAGTAGATATCAATGGTCTCAGTGGTTTATCGGTTGATGGGGCTTTGAAAATGCCTTCATTAAAAAGCCATATTCACAGAAGGAGAAGGGAAATTTTCTGATCCTGGAATTAATCTAGATTAATCTAAAGCAAAATTACTCATTTGTATTCTGTCAGAGGCATTCATATGTGTGCTACCTCCAGAAATTTAAATAACAGGTTTACTGTATTCTTTTGCAAAATCCCACGTGATTTCATCTTCTTAATTAAGATTTAGACAAAGTGATAAATACTTTTTTTGCTTATTTGTTACTGTGTTTTTGCTGCAACAAATAGAGTGTCCCTTTTTTTCAATTATAGATGTCTCACATTAACAATATAGTGTCTCCAAACATCCCACTTTGGGGCAACAGCGTTTAAAGATAATATAAAATCTGTGTTTAGAAAGTCTCTCAAGATGTGAAGATCCCAATGTTTTTAAAAATGTCTCATATGAAACTCTAGCTCTAGCAATTAAATAGGCTGATAAGCCTTGAAATACCTCCCCTCTTGTGCATTGATGAGAAAACAGATCGTAATGTGAACAAAAAGGGAACTTGTAAACATATTTTTAATGTTTTGTGAGAAATTATATAGAAAGGTGGTGATAGTGAGAGCAGGAAATGCTGTCCACTGAGCAGAGAATATATTCATCAGACACTGACTATAGCGCAATGACTAAATGATGTCTAAATAAAAGTAAAAATTGGATTCATTTGAATTTTTTTCCAGCTTTTTATTGTCATTACACTGTCACAAGTACAGAGCAAGGAAATGAACTATCTGCATTTAAGCCATCCCCATGGGGAGCAGTGCCATTGTGTGGCGCCCAGGAAGCAGTGTGGTGTTAAGGGTCTTGCTCAGGAACCTTGGGCCCTAACCACTTGGCCACCACCCCCCACCAAACTAGCAGGGAATCTGTCCACCTATCTGTATCTGTCAACCAAAACTCTCAATCTTAGGGCATCCATGCATCAGAAATATGAAAACATAAAGAATATTAACTGCTCAAATACACCACACTGGATTTAATATCCTGCTTTCGACACATTGCATCAAAAAGTAGCTTAAACTGTAATATGTTACACTGATAGCAATGTTGGATTGCTTCTAAATAAAATCAACATTGCCTCAAAAACCTAAACACAAAGGGATGAATTGGTTTCATACAACTGAAACTGAAAGTACAAAAAAAACCCAGACACATTTCAAGTAAAATAATGCAGAGTATTGAAGGAAATACATTTTAAGTAGACTTTTCGAACTGTATTATAACCATCTGTATGGTATGATAGGCTTTTTAGCATTGTGTAATGTCAGACTGACCAATATGTTTGTTTTTTTCTTAACTTTAAAAACAATAACAACATAGGAAAAAATAACTTCTAGATCTAATTAAGTTAGTTATCTTAAAGGATATGTGACACTTCAAATGATGAATCAGGTGATGTATTTGATATCTTATAATGTAGTTGGAATAATTAAAATATGATTGTGGATATATTTCTATTCCAGATATCAAGCAAATAGATTTATTGTTTAAATACCCTTTACTGGGTCAGCTCCACATGGAGAACATTTCACAAAAGCAACCATGTCACATAACAGTGACCAACATCATAATTTAATTTAATAAAAGCTGCAGTCGTTGGTGATGTTGTCATACACTTGTAGTTTCAGCATTAAAGCACTAGAGGGCGACAGAGAGCTAAAATCACAGTTTATGGCTATATTGTTTTCTCATTCCCTGTAAAATACATACATGTTCTTTATCTTTAGACTGTTTATCATAGTTTCATAATTTCTCATATTTTTTTATCCATTAAAAAACGAAATATTAAATGTCTTGTTGCCACTACTTCAAACCCTTAAGAGTAGCAGACATTAAAGGGAAACCGGGGAAAATATGTTTCTGTATGAAATTACAATAAAAAATATAGTTTTCTATTTGTTATTTCATCAGAATTATATCCCAAAGTCCAAAATAATAAAACATTTATTATTGTGTATCCTGAGATCAGATACAATTTTTCATCACCTCTTGATGGCTGGAGGAAAATCAAAATAAAGATTACAGACAAGTAGCCCAAAGCAACTTTAACAAGCAACCATCCTGACTGTTTACACAGCTCTGTGCATCACTAATGATTACAAAACTGTATCACAGACACACAAAAATTTTTTTGATTAGTGAATAAAAGTAGTACACTGTTTCATTGTTTAGTAAATATGAAGATCAGATCAAAAAAACAAACATTTAAACAGTAGTATGTGCTTCTCACAGACTGGGATAAAATGACCAAATATAAAATGTTACATAAGAAACCCTAATATGAGTTAAATATATTGGAAAACAAAATAATTGTGAATGCAAAACACACCCTTCTTTCTACTTACCTCTCACCATTTACTAATGTTAGCTTTCTTTATGTAGAAATCCAAAAATCGATGTATTCTTGCTGGCTGATTATGTTAAATTTCTCTTTTTTTGTATAATTTTCCAGCACAGACAAGAAGTTGATAAATGAAAGCAGCAAATTCTCCCCATATTTTCTTTCTGCTGAGTGATCTGTACTGTAGTGCAGTTTGATTTTGTCTCATTTTGAATTGAAAAAGCTTCCTGGATGGGAAGCAAAAGATCTTCAAACTTGGAAACAGATTCCAGTGGAATGTTTTTTAACTTTTATTGGAATAATTTTGTTAACCCCACTGGAGACAGTCTGAACCATGAAGGGAAATATTTCAACACAGAGGAGAAATCTGAAGTTAGTCTTTGAAACCTGTTAAAAATTGACATGAGGTAGTAAAAAAATAAATAGATTACAGGGTCAAAACTAAATAAAACTAGAACTTATTGAGAGGTTCTTGCTTGTTAGTTTTGAGGTTTTATGTTCAACCGTTAAAAACCTAAACAAACTTCAAATATTAAGTTGCTGATTGATCTATCTGTAAACTTTTTTTATTGTCCACAGGTCAGAAGGCACAAGCAGCTCAATCAATTTGTCCTTCTTTGATGTAGTTATGTACGCTTGTAACAAATTCATTTGTAATTAATAAATCCTAAATGTTTTATCATCTCACTGCAATAAAAATAGGATTTAAGTGAAAATGTTTTTATGCCATTGAGTTTATTTAAAGGAGACAAAATGCATTTAGTGCCTGATTTAGTGAGAAATAGAGACTAGAAGGATCAAAATAATGAATAAATCTCACGTCCTCTTCTATTCTTAACTAAACTATAACACCAGTATGTACTTTTTGTGTGTCTGTGTGTTAAATATGCTATTTGACAGAAAAGGTGTTAATTTCCAACCCTTTCATCCAAGCGAGAATCCTGCCCTACCGATTCATTTTCTGTGTGTTTACTGCTGGGAGAACCTTCCTCATTTCTAACTGAAATAATGACACTAGCGAAACCATTTCATTTGTTTTCTTTTCATTACTTTGTTTTTTAGCGAGGGTCTTGTCTTAATGTTGTGTGAAAAATTATTTTAGATGTTTTAAAGTACGAAATGTGGAGAAAATCCGCCTCTTAATGCTCAGAAGCAACGAGCTTCAGACACTTTTGAGCGTTCCTGGGTCAAAAAGAGAAAGTCCTGGAAACCAAATGCTACCTCATTGTGTAGAACGGGAAATAACCTTTCCATTAAAGTAAGTTATATGATAAAAAACTTTAATTTAGCGAAGATTTAAAGCCTTAAATGCCGCGAAGAAAACACAACTGTGGAGCGATTTGACGCGGGAGCAGAGCAGCAGGCTGGGTTGTTTCTTCACGGTTCTCATCCATAATATAAATCCCGCCTCCTGCTCTGAGCTGGAGACGTTCAGAGGAACATAAACAGAGAAACATGGCAGAAGAAGCTCCAGCAGCTGCACCGGCGAAAGCCCCGGCAAAAGCCCCGAGGAAGAAGTCCGCTCCTAAGGCCAAGAAGGATGGACCCAGCCTGTCCAAGCAGATCGTGGACGCCGTGGCCGAGTCCAAGGAGCGCAAAGGAGTGTCTCTGTCGGCGGTGAAGAAGGTCCTGGCTGCTAAAGGGGTGGATGTAGCTAAAGCCAACAAGCGGATCAACACGGCCGTCACTAAGTTGGTGACCAACGGCACCCTGGCTCACACCAAGGGGACCGGGGCCTCCGGTTCTTTCAAGCTCGCCAAGGAGTCCAAATCCGCTAAACCAGCCAAGAAGGTGGTGAAGAAGAAGGCTCCCGCAAAAGCCAAGAAGCCCGCCGCCAAGAAGGTCAGCACCCCGAAAAAAGCCACCGCTGCTAAGAAAGCGACAGCAGCCAAGAAGTCTCCGAAGAAGGCAGCAGCGGCCAAGAAAAGCGTGAAAAAGGTGGTGAAGAAGAGCCCCAAAAAGGCCGCCCCTGCTGCCAAGAAGCCAAAGGCTGCTAAGAAGCCTGCAGCTAAGAAACCTGCAGCCAAGAAACCTGCTGCAGCTAAAAAGGCCCCAGCTAAGAAGGCCAAGAAGTAGACTGCTGCTTCAACCAGCACTCAGTGCAACAAAGGCTCTTTTCAGAGCCACCACAGCTTCATCTCAAGAGCTCATTCTTTATAAGCAGAAAATTAATTACTGAATTATAAAGATCAAGCTTAAATTACAGTGGCTGATCTATGGAATTATTAAAATCAGTTAATTTCACTCATGACTGAAACCCATGGGACAGCCTCATCCAGATGATTCACCCTAAAATAATGGGATGATTTCCAGATGTGATCACATTATTAACACAAAGAAATAACTCCACCTCAACAAATGTTTCTGTGAATGAAAGCATGAAAATTTGCTTTTTAAATAGACATAATGTTTAATATATAAACTAAACTATTTCAGCATGGACACCATTTTACTCAAGGTAATACTTTTATTTTATCTAAGTAAAGTTTAATAGCTGTAAATATTTAATAAAGGACAAAAAGAAGGGTTTTCATAACAGGAATCGATGGCAGTAAAAAATATGTAAAAAAAAATTGAAAATGAAAGCACTAGATTTAATTAAAGGTTTCTATTATGAAGGCAGATATAAGTCTAAATAGTTACATGTGTAGTCTCCTTGGCGTTTGGCAACAATGTAAAAACTAAGTTTAATATTTAAAACAAGCACATTTATTTTACAAATATATTTCCTAAAATGATCATGAATAACACATTTTTATTATCTAATATTCTGCTAAAGCAAATATCAGACTTTTCAGAATGAAATTCCCTTATTTACCTTGGATTTTATTTTACTCCGGAATTTTCTTTCTTTGTTACACATCTCGCGCTTTATTTTGAAATTTCAAACTCAACCTATGAATGAGTTGGATGGGTTGTACCACGTGTTTAATTTGGTCCAATTAGAGGCTACTTCACGCCGCACGTCTCTTTATAAAGCCGCTGTTTCGCCTGTGAGATCATATTATCTTCGTTGAGTGAGAGATAAGCGCCTAGTCCGCCATGGCCAGAACCAAGCAGACCGCCCGTAAGTCCACCGGAGGAAAGGCTCCCAGGAAGCAGCTGGCTACCAAAGCTGCCCGTAAGAGCGCCCCGGCTACCGGTGGAGTGAAGAAGCCCCACCGTTACAGGCCCGGTACCGTGGCTCTCCGAGAGATCCGCCGTTACCAGAAGTCCACTGAGCTGCTCATCCGCAAGCTACCCTTCCAACGTCTGGTCAGAGAGATCGCTCAGGATTTCAAGACCGACCTGCGCTTCCAGAGCTCCGCCGTCATGGCTCTGCAGGAGGCCAGCGAGGCTTACCTGGTTGGTCTGNCCAGAGCTCCGCCGTCATGGCTCTGCAGGAGGCCAGCGAGGCTTACCTGGTTGGTCTGTTCGAGGACACCAACCTGTGCGCCATCCACGCCAAGAGGGTCACCATCATGCCCAAAGACATCCAGCTGGCCCGCCGCATCCGTGGAGAGAGAGCATAAGTCAAGCTCATACAACAAAACCCAACGGCTCTTTTAAGAGCCACTTACATCTTTTCAGAGCTCTGATCCTGTATTAAATGATGTACAGCATACATTTGAAATGGAATGAAAAGAAAACGCCCCTTCCAGATTAGGCTATAAGCCTCCTGTATAAATGTTCAATATTTATGTAGTAAGACTGACTAGGAAGTGTTTGATTACGCCAAAAGGCTCAAGATGAACTTCCATCTGCAGCAAACCTATTTAGAAACAACCAATTATTCTTAGTGTATAGTGAATCTAAAATGTACAGAATTTAATGTGTAGAACATCTATAGATGTTTTGGTCGTTTTAATAAATCCACTTCCTATAAATGTTGAATCGTCTACTAATGATTATTGCAGCAAAAATGCTACATAAATGTTGCTAAACTTAAGTAGATTATTTTCACATTTAGATATTTTACAAGCATCCATCGAAATGTTAAAAGTGGGTTTTCATTTTGTTTTGCAGTAATTTATAATTGTTTACTAAACTCTTTTACAGTGCTTACATTTGGGTACAGTTTTGAACAATTCTTGTGTGTAGTGTGTAGCTCTTGAGATACAGAATTTCTCTGGTACAACCATATGTTTTTTCTTTAAAGAGGTGTGTTATTGTGTCTGTGAATGGGTTGAATAATTTCCACCAGCTGGCAGCCTGAAACCACGGCCTCAACCTTTAGCCACGCCCCGATCTGTCAGCTGCATTTAGTGGTAATTGGCAGAAGCAGACTGCGGGAAAAAGCCGCCTGCTTTGATTGGACGATTGGATTTGTTGTTATATGTGACCAATCAGAGAGCATATGATCGACGACAGGCCTTATATATACTCCCAATGCGCGTCCTGACAGCCACTTGTTAAAGTAAACCATTACAGAAATCATGTCTGGACGTGGAAAGACCGGAGGCAAAGCCAGGGCTAAGGCCAAGACCCGCTCCTCTCGTGCTGGGCTGCAGTTCCCAGTCGGCCGTGTTCACAGGCTGTTGAGGAAGGGCAACTACGCTGAGCGCGTGGGCGCTGGAGCTCCCGNCTGCAGCTAAAAAGGCCCCAGCTAAGAAGGCCAAGAAGTAGACTGCTGCTTCAACCAGCACTCAGTGCAACAAAGGCTCTTTTCAGAGCCACCACAGCTTCATCTCAAGAGCTCATTCCTTATAAGCAGAAAATTAATTACTTAATTAGATAATATTCTCAAACTTAAAGGCAGTGATTAGGGTGGCTGATCAATGGAATTATTAAAATCAGTTAATTTCACTCATAACTGATCCCCATGGGATAGCCTCATCCATGATTCACAGATTCACCGTAAAATAACGAGATCATCTCTAAATATGAGCAAAAATGTGACCACATTATTAACACTAATACCTATTTGGAAATGAATGTTTCTAATAATGGAAGCATGGATATTTAATTAGATGTGTGTTTAGCACATCTAGTGATTTCATGAGATCAGAGTTCAGCTCTTTCATATTTTCTGTGTTGATTATTATGATTGATTATTACAGTACAGCTCATTAAATATGAGGTATTATTAAACGGATACTGGAAAGAGTGCAACTGATTTATATATTTGTGTAATTGCACTTGATATTTAATATTTAAATATACAATTTCAGCATGGACAATATTTAAGTTTTATGTAAGTAGTTTGTAATAACTTAAAATATTTATTATAGGACAAAAAGAAAAGAGCCCAAGGAAGGTTTCATTACCGGACTAATTAGCAGTAAAAGATATGTAAATAAAACGAGGAAGGTTTAGATTTAATTTTAATAAAACTTAAAAGAATCACATTTATATGAGAAATAAAACTGAAAAAATAAAATGAACTGAGAAGTAAATGAAACTGAGTAACATTTGAACTAGTTTTGGATAGTAATCAGGTTAAAGAATCTATAAAAATATTAATTATCAAAAACTTTGCTAAAGCAAATATCACACTTTATCAGACTAGTATACCCTCTTTAACCTTGGGCTTTATGTTACTTCGGAATTTTCTTTCTTTGTTACACATCTCGCGCTTTATTTTGAAATTTCAAACTCAACCAATGACTAAATTGAGTGGAGGGTTACCACGTGTTTAATTTGGTCCAATCAGAGGCCACCTCACGCCGCACGTCTCTTTATAAAGCCGCTGTTTCCACTGTGAGATCATATTATCCTCGTTTAGTGAGAGATAAGCGTCTAGTCCGCCATGGCCAGAACCAAGCAGACCGCCCGTAAATCCACCGGAGGAAAGGCTCCCAGGAAGCAGCTGGCTACTAAAGCTGCCCGTAAGAGCGCCCCGGCTACCGGTGGAGTGAAGAAGCCCCACCGTTACAGGCCCGGTACCGTGGCTCTCCGAGAGATCCGCCGTTACCAGAAGTCCACT
>NW_015150756.1:624501-625564 GCF_000732505.1 Cyprinodon variegatus
AGGAGCTCAACAAACTGCTTGGCGGAGTTACCATCGCTCAGGGCGGTGTTCTTCCTAACATCCAGGCTGTGTTGCTGCCCAAGAAAACCGAGAAACCAGCAAAGAAGTAAAAATGCAGGCTCTCTGAAACAAACCAACGGCTCTTTTAAGAGCCACCCAAATCTCACTAATGAGCGGGATTTACCGTTATAATATATCCATGTGTATTCTGTGGGCCATCAGATGGGTAGTAGACATATAGAGATGGAAATGTCCAGGTTATAAAATGTAATGCCAAGTCATTCTAAGAACACAAAATGAAACGTCAGCATACATCCCCTACATAACATAACTTCCAGTAAGATTTGATTAAAGAACAAGAACAACGTTCTTTTGTAGCAAAGCGCTACATACATAAATTCAGGTTTGTTAAATACACTCATTTTCAATGGGTGTTTGACAAAGAAAAATGTGTATTGATGTCCTATTGATTTCCTTAGGTTCATAAATATATATATTGTAGTGAAGAAGATGCTGTTATAGATCATTTTACAAGAGTTGAAGTCGTTTCACTTCTAATTGTTCAATTTAAAAGAATCTCAACATGTGGAAACTTAATTTACAAGACAACGTACATTCCAAACACCTAATAAAAATGACGTATAAAGTTGGAACTAATCTACACTCCCTACATGAAGCTGAGTATATTTACTGAAACTGACGAGACATCTAACATATTAAGTGATTGGAAACTCCATATGAGCTAAAAGCTTTTATATGAACTGCAGCTGCTTTATAAATCAGTTTTTAGTATTCGCTTTGATCCTATATCAGCTGGAATTTATTCATCAAGCGTCTCTCAATATTCAAACTTATATCTTAAAAGCAGAAATCTGGTTACAAGCTTAGAGGCGGGAAAAAGAGGGTTGCTTGTCCTCACTTAGGTCCGTAGGGTGTATTTATATCTAGCTCCTCAGCGATATAGCGCTATTCTCTCTGTCAGTTAGACAACGTCAACATGAGCGGCCGAGGCAAAGGAGGAAAAGGACTTGGAAAAGGAGGCGCTAAGCGTCATCGCAAAGTC
>NW_015150756.1:625695-627813 GCF_000732505.1 Cyprinodon variegatus
CCGCCGTGGTGGAGTCAAGCGCATCTCCGGTCTCATCTACGAGGAGACCCGCGGTGTCCTGAAGGTTTTCCTGGAGAACGTCATCCGTGATGCCGTCACCTACACCGAGCACGCCAAGAGGAAGACTGTGACCGCCATGGATGTGGTCTATGCTCTCAAGAGGCAGGGCCGCACTCTCTACGGCTTTGGAGGATAAAATCCAACTCAATCCCACAAAACAACGGCTCTTTTAAGAGCCACCCACATTTCTTAAGATGATTCCTGCTATTTATACTTAAAAAAAAAAAAAAACTTGCTACTAAGCGACTCTGGAAGTTAATTTAATGTAATTAGTAATGTAGCTGGGTTTAATTTCATTTCAATTATGAACACAAGGAGAAATGCCTTTACAAAGTCACATTTTTACATTAATGACATATGGTCTCTGAAAATAAACATCTTTCGCTTAGGCCCGTTTATCTCCACTTTTATCCTTTATAAAATTTCTTCAGACTAGTGTTACTGTTATGCTCTAATCTTTCCTTATTTCAAGTATCTGTACTGCTGTTTTATTCTATTTCATTGTTCAACCACCCATTTATATTTAAAACAGTTAATTTCCCTGTATTTTATTTCCATCACTATTTTTTTGTGATCCAGTGTATCCCTGTGGTTTTGCTCAGCAAACATGTTTATTTTTGCCTCTTTTTTTTCCTGCAATTCATTTTCCACCTCAATGAGCTATATCAACAGCTAACTTCCATCATGTTATTGATAGTTCATTTAACTGTTGTAAACTGTATTCAACAGAATATCCTTTTCTATACACTGTTTACAAAATAATAGTTTGTCTAAACCTAATAAACAGAACGGTTACAGCTTTGGCAATAGAGTAGTACAGTTAGTCGGTTTTCTTAATTGAGTAGTAGGTCTACATCCTTGTTATAAATGATAAATTCTCATTTTAGTACAGATTTTTGTTTGTATTTTGTTTTTATGGCAGGATTAGTCCTCCATACCCTATGCTAATGTTTTTTTTTCTGTCAACTGCAATTGTCATTTTACCTCTTCTTTATATTATTGCATTCAGAGTCAGTATGAAAATTGAGCCAACAAAGGCACATGTATCAATCCATTAAAAAATAAACCTTTTATTGCTGTACTGTGTTCTCTAGTAACCACAAACAGGCAAAGGAGTTTGAAGGCAACCAGCCTTTCTCTCAGTTCTCTCTGGATTTGCCTATACAAAGTCACATCTGTATATTAGTGACATATGGTCTTTAAAAATACGGTAACTAATTATGTAACTTTGGCTTAAGCCAGTTTATCTCCACTTTTATTCTTCAGACAATAATACAGACTTGTATTACTGTTATGCTCTAATCTTTCCTTATTTCAAGCAAATATACTGCTGTTTTATTCTATTTTAGGTTTCATTGTTCAACCACCCATTTATATTTAAAACAGTTTCTTTCCCTGTATATTTTATTTCCGTAACTATTTTGCAATCCAATGTATCCCTGTGGTTTTTCTCTTCAAACAGATGTTTATTTTCGCCTGTCTATTTTCTGCCATGAATTTTCCACCTCCATGACCTAGTATCAACAGCTAACTTCCATCATGTTCTTGCTAGTTCATTTCAGTGTTGTAAGCTGTATTCACCAGAATTTCCTTTTCTATACACTGTTTACAAAATGATAGTTTGTCTAAACCTAATGAACATAGAAGGGTTACAGCTTTGGCAGTAGAGTTATAGTATAGTTAGTCGGTTTACTTAAGTAGTAGGTCCAAATCCTTCTCATAAATGATACATTCTCATTTAAGTACTGATTTTTGTTGTTTGTATTTATTTTTATTTGTGGCAGGATTAGATAAAAAGGTTTCGACTGTGAAGCTACAACAAGCTCCCAACCCATCCCCCCTCTCTCACACACACAGAACCAGCACGAGTCTCATTGAGAACCAATAGCTGCTCTAACCTTCCGAGCATGTAAACCAATCAGAGACAGGGTACAACACAGAGTCTTTTACATACACCCTGTATATAATCACCGGTCTCCTCCTCCAAATCATTCGTTGCTGTTTCCAGGAACACATCAGGATGCCTGAACCCGCCAAGTCTGCGCCCAAGAAGGGCTC
>NW_015150756.1:628324-630085 GCF_000732505.1 Cyprinodon variegatus
CGCAAACTCAACAAAGGCCCTTTTAAGGGCCACGCAAATATCAACAAGAGCAATTGTTTCCTTTTTCAATAGTAGTATTGAACATTACCCTCTGTTCTGTGCCAAGTCCTTATTTACTAATGTCTGCTGATTATTTCAAAACTACACATACTGCCATATCTACTGTCATTTTTGATATGCTGTAGAATATAACGCACAACCACATCTAAAAATGGTTCTTTAAAAAAATTAAGTTCCTGAAGGATAGTGGTTAGCCAGATTATCCAAAATGACAACCATTTGTGTTACTTTAATAAAACTAAAAGAAGTCTGCATCTATCTAGACTTGGACAACTACAACTTTAGTTGTCATTTTGTAAAGAAATTAAGTTTAGCACAGCTTTCAGCACCCAACCCTTATATGTATGCTCACCATGATAACTTTTTTTGTTTCCTCATCTGTACATGTAATGGCATGTATTTTTGGTGTGGCAGCTTCTTGCTGCTCATCAGATTTATCAAAGCTTATAGAAATCTTTAATGGTTAATCGGAATTGCTAATCTAAACTGTTTTAATATTGACAACATTTAATAAAGGCTTCTGGAGGCTACCCAATGCACTTCAGCTGTCCAGGATAGAGTATACAAACAACTGTATCCCATTTTATAGTTGGCATTAAATGTTTTTCAGAATTTGTGTGTGTGTGTATGTGTGTATATATGTATGTGTGTGTGTATATATATATATATATATATGCCAACCAATCACAAGCGACTTTACTTGTTTAAAAAGAAGTGGTTCCGTCCAATACTCAGTAAGAAAATTCAAGCCTGGCAAATTTCCACAACTCTTTGTTGTCCAACCTGGTGACAACATATAGCCTTTATTTTCCTGCAGAGTGATTTATCCAAATGGCTGTTGGGTCCAACGGAGAAGCATCTGGTCATCATTGGACAAATGTTTACACCATAGGTGCTCAAGTCTGGTCCTCAACAGCTACTATCCTGCAACTTTTTGATGCACCCAATTTTTAACACACCTGAATCAGACGAGTGGCTCCTTACCATGCCTCTGCTGAGCTAAATGAGGGGATTGAGCCTTTTGATTCAGGTGCGTTAGAGAAAAGAATCATCTAAAAGTTACAGGATGGTAGCACCTGAGGACTGGACTGATCACCCCTGGTTTACTCTCCATAGCAGATCTATTTAGGAAGCACTGAAAGAAGACGCTGATTGAGTGAAATCTAAAACCCCTTTTTTAGTTATAAAACAAAAGCCACCAAATACTTTGACAGGAAAAAATGACACTTTTCCCTGAATCCACTGATCCCTGCATCACCAAAGATTTGCTAGAAAAAAGCTTGGCACCAAGGAATTAGGTTTTATAATTTTAGGAGGAAATTATGCAAAATAATCAGATTTTTTGCATATAATAAGCTGTTATTATCAACGCATTTCATGTTTTTCCAGTAAATGCAGTTTAACCTGTTTCCATCCTGTTTCTTCTTCATATAACTTGAACATCACCTTGTTTTCCAGAGAGCAGGTGTCTCCATGTTGCTGACCGAGTTTGAAGGCCTTAGTTGACAAAAGCTCAAATCACTGTGAGACTTTCTGGGGATTTATAACAACGTCTGTCGATCTAGGAGCGCTCTGTACTCAGGAACAATGAAGTTCTTGCAGTGAAACCACAAAAATAATTTTGTTTACAAAAACCGTGGTCGTGGCAACCAGGTGTTCCACCCTGAAGATGTTGATATTTGAAAATCTGGCAGTTATCAC
>NW_015150756.1:631235-632510 GCF_000732505.1 Cyprinodon variegatus
TCGTTATGAGGCCTTAAAATGCGTCCTTCAAATCGGGCAAAAAGAAGGACGCATTTTAAGGCCGCATAACGAGGACTCTTGGAATCCGACCAGACCTCGGCGCCGCGCTATGACGTAATCGGCCTTCGAATCCGGTCTTCTAAGGACGCGTCCTAGGTTTTCGAACAGAGCCATCATTTCAATTTTTTTTATAGAACTATGTTTTATTTTGTTAATATATATAAATATATATGGGAACAAATTTAATATAATAGGGTGGGGGGACTTTTTTTTTTAGCAAACCTGGTTTTTGCTCTAAACTACTTAACTACAAGTTTTTTTCAGTAATTAATGGGATATTTATTGATTACAGGGCAGTATAATGTAGTATAATGTTTCTCTTTTGTCTAACATGTTTCTGGATGCGTTTAGCTTTCTTAACTTGTTTAGCTGAGACAGATCTTCCTACTTTGTATCCATTTTGCTGTTAACTGTGTGACATAACGTGAGTTCAGTTTGTAAAATCATGGCAAAAATACATCTAGGTAATATGGATGGAATGAAACCTAAAGTTTCAGAGGGAGCTTTAGAAATATTTGAACTTCTTTGACAAACGTCTGTTCCCAGTGTGGATAGTCAGACAGCCAATCGCCTCTATATGCTGACAAATTAAGAAGAAATTAACTAAAAGCTCAGTCTTTGCATTTATCAAAAAGGTGTTCAACACTGACATCTTGTGGTCTAACAGATGTTTTACCACAGGATGGTGTTACTGAAAAGAAATGTTTCTTGGTTTTCTACTTTGTATTTTCATGGTAAATAAAAGGTTAGAAGGTTCAGTTTATCATGTGTAGAGCGACTAAAATACTGGATAAATGTTAAAACATTTCATATATTTCAGTTGCTTATTTCAATCAAACAGTGAAACACATTGAACAGGTTAGTAAAGAAAGGCCTTTATATTTGATGATTATTAATGACAATAACTTTATTAATCTCACATTGGAGAAATTAACTCTCTGCAGTGAACCCATCCCCTTAGGGAGCAGTGGGCTGCCAGTGTGCAGCACCCAGGGAGCAGTGAGTGCACACTGTTTATTTGTAATAAATTTAGGCTAACTGCACCCCCACCCCTGTTATCCTATTAAAAGGCTGCTTGTTCTAGTTTGATCTCCATAAAAATGCACGCCCTGTAATCACACATAGAAATAAAAGTATATCAGATGTTTAGATCAGCATCCATTTACCTCATCAATGACCCCCCCACCCCCCCACCATGGACTGTTCTCCCTGCTG
>NW_015150756.1:632876-639989 GCF_000732505.1 Cyprinodon variegatus
TAGGGGCAACGGCACAGCCAAGCCCTTATGGTCAGCACAGGCGGATGCTGCCACCACTGGAGATCTTTTCTTCTTATTTGTTCTCAAGTGCTATTACATCGCTGAAGAAAAAATGGGAGCTTATTGTCCGGTCTCACCATTATTTATACGGACCGGAGTGGGGCCCACACAGCAGCTGGGCGTGGACTAAAGTTTCCATTTGAAGTTTTACACATCTTTAAGATAACTCTGACTTAACTAGATAGAGAACTTAATTCTTTAGATTTTGTTATGTTTTTTTTTAAAGTTGAGACAAAACCCCAGACATAATGATCAGTCTGCTATTACACTATGTTAAAAAGTCTGTCATACCATAAAGATGGTTATATTACGGTTTGAAAGGTCAAGTTTGAACTTGATTTCATTCAATACTCTTCATTATTTTACATCCAAATCTGAAATATGTCATGTTTTTTTTTTGCCTTTCAGTTTCTGTTGTATGAAACCAATTAATCCCTTTGTCTTTAGGTTTTTGAGGTAATTTAGAACCAAGTGACATGGTTGTCAATGTAATGTATTACAGTTTAAATTACTTTCAGTTTGGCATGTCCTTATAATTTGTGATCCAAAGTGTTGAAAGCAGGATATTAAATCCAGTATGGTGGTTTTGAGCTGTTGATATATTACCTGATGTCAGTTACTCTTTAAGGCATTATTCTAAGATGTCAAACAAGGAGAATCAAACGTCTTGGGCGGGAATGGAAGTTTGTATGCAGTTTAGGGAGTGTTGCAGGTTATCTGCTATGATTTGGTGTTCAATCTTTAACAGGTGCAAAAGTGATGTGGTCCACTACTGTACATTTTTAAATGAGGATTTTGGGTGTATTATTACTTATAAAAGAAAAAAAAGAATACTATTTTTAATCCACTTTGCATAAGAAATACCCGAAAATACTAAAACACAACAGTAAAGTTATTTTTTTAAACAATAAAAAGTATAATTTAAAAGATTAAATATCAATGGTAAAACCTGGAAATGCTGACTTTTTCATCTTTCATCACCCTTCATCAGCATTAGTGCATTAGGGATGTCACTCTTTGGCATAAAGTAGAAATCATTAAACATATTATTGTTGTTCATAAAGAATCCGGAGGAATTATTGAGGGAGGTTGCTAGGGAGTACATGTCTATCGTTATATATGGTGAACCAAATGTTTACATGCACACAAAGTGTTCTTTATCTTTTTCATCTGTCAGTAGACCTATGTGCCTTATGGCTACAATGACACATTTCCATAAGTTTGCATCTGATTATCAAATATAAACACAGAACCAAAAATTGTACCCCAAAAAGTTTGAGGTTTGATAAATCATGACTGATCTAATCATATAAAATAAATTACCCTACCTTACATGTTGTGATGAGTGTGTTCTGCATGTATGTTCTGCCTACTCATCACAACTGCGTTTAGCCTCCGAGGTCCGTTGGTTACCACGGCCCGCTCAGCATTGGGACTTTTTTTTAAAGATTATGTACTAGCAAACACAACAAATTGATGATGTTGTTCTTTTCATATGACACAATACTGGCTGTGGGGAGTTAGTACATAAGCTTTGCACATGCAATCAAGCTTATTATTCTTTTACAACCAAATCTACACAAGATCAGAGCCACATTGTGGTATTATTATGATTTTGAAAAGGGGGGTCAAGGTTTAGTCCAGGTAGATGTCCATAATGTTCAAATCCAAATAAGGAAGCAGAGCAATAACAGGAAAAACAAAACAAAAACAAAGGCACCGGCCAAGAACAGCTCCTCTTGACAATTTCATAGAATATGCTGCTCAAAACGATAGAAACTATACTTCAAACCTGCATATATGATCGCCAACGTCTGCTGGAGCTACGGTCACAAAATGTTTGAAATCCAGACAATTTTACCGTTTAAAAAGCTGCGGTGTGTTATGGACGGATCTCAGCAACACAACAGCGGAACGTAACTGCCAAAGGAAGAGATGCGCGAGACGGAGAAAGCGAGGCTCCAGAGGGGGGCTAACTGTGAGGCTAATGTGAAATCCCCACGGACCTCTGCTTCCATTAATCCTGCTCTCCAACGTCCGCTCACTGGAAAACCAAATGGATAATCTTAGACTGTAACTCATCAAAGAAGGAGATTAGTAACTGCTGCACCATCATTCTGACAGAGCCATGGCTGCATCCAGCAATACCGGAAAATGCTATTAACCTGGAGAGGCTAACTCTATACTACGCTGATAGGAACAAAGAACTAAGCAGTAAGACTCGGGGCGGTGAGCTCTGTGTTTACATCAACAGCAGCTGGTGTAAAAATGCTCGATCGGTCACCATATTCTGCTCTCCAGACAATGAGTTTCTGACTGTTAACTGCAGGCCGTTCTATCTGCCCAGAGAGGTCAGTGTGGTTAGCATTACTGCTGTTCATGGGCCTCCCAGCGCTAACACTAAAGAGGCCATGAAGACTCTATACCAGGCTACCTCTGAGCTCCGATCTGCACGCAGAGGGTGTTTTCATCATTGCTGGGGATTTTAACCATACTTGAAGACTGTTCTCTCTCATTTTTACCAACATGTTGACTTGCAACTCAGGGTGAAAACGCTTTAGACCTGGTTTACTCTAACATCAAAGATGCATTCAGAACAGCCCCCACCTCGGGTCATAAGATCATCTCTCTGTCATGTTTATCCCTGCATATCAGCCCCAGCTGATCAGGGCTAAACCAACAGTTAAGGAGTTCAGAGTGTGGTCTGAGGACGCCATGGAGACACTCCAAGACTGTTTTGAATGTTCTGACTGGAACATCTTCAAGGCTGCAGGAACATATGATAACTTATTAAACTAGGACTCTGCTTCCTGGTCTGCACTCTGTGTTGTCAGGGATTTGGTGGACTAATACATTTGGCCAGATTCCTTGACGTTATCAAGTCAGAATTCTACCAAATGGACACACGTGATAAATGCTAATGATTGATGTTAAATTTGGAACTTCGTATGAGCTAAGATAATGTGGCTTCACTGTTTGTATTGAGAAAAGTTAGTCTTGAATAAACATTCCCCTATAGATGAAAACATAGATTTACATTTCTAATAGGTTTGCATCTACTCTTATAGTATAGAATAGACAGATTTATTTTGTTGTTTTGTATACACGAGTGTAAACAAAAAGACATTTCGTTCAAAACACCTCTAGACAATGTCATTTTTTTAAAGTGCAGCCTTAAAAACAGTAATAAATACATAAAAAAATAGTAATTTAAACTTTGACTGATTGTATGACTGTATGGTCTAATGTTGGCGGCAGACTGGAGACGCTGTGTTCTTTAACCAGCCTTTTGAAGCACTTCATCATGATTGGAGTCAGTGCGACAGGCCGGTAATCATTTAGTGAAGTGATTTGAGGCTTCTTTGGGACCTGAATAATGGTGGCAGACTTGAAGCATGCTGGCACTATGGATTGGTCTGGCGAGGTGTTTAAGATGTCTGTGAGGACTCCAGCCAGAGGATCTGTAAACTCCTTATACACCCGCCCAGGTATGTTATCAGGCCCTGGGGCCTTCCTTTGGATTGACTCTCCTCAGAGTATTCCTGACTTCAGCTATGTCCAGGTTTAGTGTCTCATCCCCCTGGTGTGGAACGGGTTTTACTGCTGGAGTGCTGTTTAGTGCCTCAAACTTTCCAAAGAAATTGTTAAGGTCATATAGGAAGTGAGTGTTTGCTGCATCTACCGTGGGAGGGTGGGGGGGTGTTGTACTCCATCATCCTTTGAATGCCTTTCCCCATCCTCTAGGGTGGTTGGTTGGCCCGGGGGGTGATGTTCTTTTTGATGCTGATGTCCTCAAAGCATTTGTTGATGTAGGCTGATACAGTCATAGCATACTCATCAATATCTAATAAGTTGTCATATGTTGCTGCAGCCTTGAAGATGTTCTGTCAGAGCATTCAAAAAAATCTTGGAGGAGTGGGGGGTGGGTTGTTTCTAAATTTCATTCTAGATTTAACAGGAAGCCAATGAAGAGAAGCTAAGAGAGATATGACCCCTTTTTAATTTTCAGCATGTCAGGATTTGGTTGTGGATTGAGGCAGGGAGGCAGAGGAGAGATTTAATGACCGGTAAACAAACGACTGAGGCAGGAATCCAAAAAAAATCCAACGAGAAAAAGGTAAAAAAAAACAGAAACCATGGAGACTTCAGAGGAAAACAATCATGACGAGATAAGACACAGTAAGACAGTGTTGAACGAAGTTAGACGAGGAACCAGCACTGCACAAGAAGTGTACTAAGAGATTACTAAGGAGCAGATTTGGAGATGGTGTGAACCGATCAGACTGGGAAGGAGCTAGGAAAAAGGAGAACACAAGAGGGCAACAAATAAAAAGCTGAGAACTATAACCAGAAAACACAACAAAATAAGAATTAAACCAATAAAACTAGAAAACATGGAGCAAAGCTAAACTGAATACTCAAAAGAAAACATAACAGAACCAAGACTGTGTTACAGCAGAACACCGGCTGCAGCATTTTGGATCAGCTGAAGGCTCTTAACTACAGTTCATGGACTTCCTGATAGTAAAGAATTACAATAGTCCAGCCTGAAAGTAACGAATGCATGGACTAGTTTTTCAGCATCATCCCAAGACATTTGTTATGTTTGCAATAGCCAAGACTCATACTGTAAGGTAAACTGAGGCTACTCATCCAGATTTGACTGAAATTGAGCAATTCTGCGAGAAGGAATTCATATATACAACTTGTTTTTAATTTATCTCAGCTCAATATTTTATTAAATGTTTTTTGTGTTTTATTTCACAGGAAAACTTTGAGGCGAGCCTGTTCGAAATTGGGTCCGGAGGTCATCCTGAAGCATTTTTTTCTGTGTTGCTGGTTCTAAAGTAAGATAAGTTTATAATTTAAACACAAAGGAATTGCTCTAAGGGGATTTTCATAAACGTGTAGATTTAATTAAGTTGAGAGATAAGTGCAGTCATTTTTTTTGTAACGGCTGAAAGTCTGGTTCAGTCTGATAAGCTGGCGAAGGTTCGGCGTATAGGGAAAGAAGTTGGTTTTAAGCCCAAGGGTTTCAGCAGGGATGTTATCTTTAATTTTATTCTCTGTCCTGTTTGGGGACATGAAAGATGCCTTCCTGGAACAGATACACGCATGATTTCTTGTTAATTATAGGTTTGTGCTTTTCCTTTTTTTCCCTTCAGGAAAAAACAAAGTAGGTAAGCCAAAGAGTTTCTGGTAGCTTGATGGTATATGCTTTTCCTCCTTTCCCTTAAGGAAAAGAGAAAAAAGGTGAGCCAAATGTAAATTATTCAGGCAAATTGGTGGTTAGTGCTTTTCCAGTTGTTTCTCTTAAGGAATACTGAGATGAGAAGGGCTCAAGGGATTTTTTTTAAAATCCCTTTAAAACATCCATTCCGAGGATTGTGCCATTGTCTGTCTTTTCAATGTTAGTTTGTCGACTGGCCAGTTTGAATTAACATGAGCAAGCAGGTGGGCTTATAGATTGATGAAGTTATGGGCTATGGGGTCGCTTTATAGTGAGAAGCAAGGGGCACAAAATAATATGGTATAAAAAACTTATTTTGATGTCTAAAAGTAGCAAAAAAACAGCCTTGTTAAGCTCTTAAAGTGTGCACATGTTTTTTCACAAGATCTCTGTGATCTCAGTGATTTGAAAGCAGAAACATGGCGCTACCACTTCCTCTCCAAAGAGTCAGCTTGCTGTAAACCATACTCCTCCACCAAGCCAGGCCAGTTTTACCTGTGGAATCAGCTGTCACCTCCAGGAAGAGCGGCTTGCTCAAAATGTTTATGGACCTTTTCTTATCTGGAAAGGAAAACCTTTTCCCTTTCATGTATCTTGCAGTAGTTACTCAGTCAGGCTGTGATGGTTCTCTTTCTCCAGAGACAGATCCTCTTAGCATCCTTTTTCCAAGTCTTCTTTTAGTGTCCTGTCTCCACAGTCAGCTTCTCATGGTGACCTTTCTCCATGTCGGAAAATTTTGATTTCTCCTATAATATATATTATCCTATTTCCTATATCCTATTTACTCACTATAAAAGTTTTCACTCAGTCACTCAGTCTGTTTCACCTTCAGAGTAGCGGTCTAGTGGTTAGGGCATAGGGCTTTGAATCCTGAGTTCGATCCCCTACTCCCACAGACTGCCACTCTGGGTCCCTCAGCAAGACCCTTGACCCCACACTGCTCCCCGGGCGCCGCACAATGGCAGCTCCCCAAGGGGATGGGTTAGAGAAGTAATTTCCCTCTGGGATTATTAGAGTATATATATATATATAAAAAAAAAAAAGTCAAGTCCTCACCATTTTCACTGGTGATGACCTATTCGCTGCAGGTGTGGGTAATTGAGACGAGGAAGGAAGCCCTCCAGGACAGAAGTGAACCAATGGCACCATCTGGTGGCTGAACGGTGAAACTGAAAAAGAACACAAAACTACCCCCACAAACTGGAACCAAAACAGTAACTTGTTTTGACTCTGACTACATTTCCATTGTTGCTAGTAAGGGGGAATGAATGCTGCTCAGGCAGAGCAGGGCAGAAAGTGGACAGCAATTGTCAGAAGTGTCAGGTACCACCTGGAGGAAGCAGTCTTCCAGCCTCAGTACCCCGTTTAGAAGGTTAAGGGATTGAGGACATCTGGCATCGAGGGTCCCTGGAGGTCAGCAGGAGGATCAAAAGAAACCATTCTTTTTGAGACGGTGAGATGAATCTTTTGTCGAAACAGTTTAAATTAAATTTCAAAACTAAATTACAATTCAACAGGTTGTTAACAGATTTAAAGATTCTTGGAAAACAAATACTAGAAAATTTGCTCAAACAAAGTCCTGTTCTTCTCCATAAAAAATAATCACATGAATGTAATCTAACAACAAAAAACTAGCTAAATTAAAGATTAATAGGTTATTCATTTTAATGCACAAAAATTTGTATAATACTAAGGAATATACATACAAAATAAAAGCTAACTTTTCTTTTTGGGACACGAAAGGCAATTCTGTTTTTTTTCCACCTGTGAACCAAAAGACCCTCGCATAGGAACGTGAGGCTCTCTCTAAGCACTGAGAGGAA
>NW_015150756.1:642321-647964 GCF_000732505.1 Cyprinodon variegatus
TAATATTGCGGAAGGAAATCTGGCGGACAGGCTTGATTATGGAGAGAGACAGGGAAACGTTGAAGGATAAAAGAAAGTGGTCTGAAATATGGACATCATCAGCAGAACAGTTAGATGGGATTAAACCAGAGCAGCAAATCAAGTCCAGCGAATGTCCTTTTATATGGGTGGGAAAATCAACATACTGATGGAATCCAGAACTGTCCAGGCAGGAGGAAAAGTCTCTGGTGAGTGAAAGGTTTACATTGCCCGTATGGATATTGAAATCACCGAGGCGCAGACAGAAGCCCACGGAGCAGGAGGAGATCAGCAGCCGAATACTGGACAGACCAGCCCCAGGTCGGTGTTGAGTGGAGAGGACAGTCAAGAGGAGGATACACCAGATGTAGAACTTGGAGGTTGACATTGTTAACGGCAGCGGGTGGCTAACCAACAGCAGCAACGGCGTCGAGTCAGGAGAACAGTTGGAGAGTGAGGTTAGTTAACCACACTCAGACACAAAAACAATGGGATGGCAGCCGGAGTTAGGATGATCAAAGCGAAGCCAAGTGTCTTTGCTCTCACTTGAATGTGAGTACACGGCCCAAAGTGCCGTAAAAACGTTGAAAAATACTTAAAAAACAGGTAGCGGAGAGCAGCGGCTGCAAAAACACGCCAGCGTCCACTCAGCGCAGGTGCTATCAGAAGGTACCTAATTTTACTGAGACATCGGTAATCTAGAGTGGGATCCCCACCAGTTATCCCGGTCAACACCAGACGATTAGTGTGCGTATTGGAAACCGGTAAATTACCTGTAGATAATGGGACAGGTTTGCAGTTCTAGGGCAGTAGAACAAAGGCAAGGTACAAGGGGATAGTCAACTGCCCAAGGAGAAATTTTTGATACACTGTTGCAATTCAAAGAGGCTAAAAAGAAGGTAAGGTAGAAAGATTTACATATTTTGGAAGAAAAGGGGAAAAAACAGTTAAAAATGATGGATGGATGAGAGGAGAGTGAAGGTAAAAGGCAGTGTTTGAACCTGACACTAAACATATTTACACTGTATTATAGTTTATCTTACACTATACTAAGTAATAATAATGAATTTTAATTTCAATGATGCTTTTAAAGAAACAAAACTCTTTCATTATTTTTTAAAAAGGAAAGTAAATATGGCATAAAATAAGGTTAAATTAAAAGTTAAAAAGAGAACTTGTGAAATGGATGAATTGAATTACAAAAAACAAAATAAAAGAAAGTATGTTGTGAAAAGGCAAAAGTATGTTGATGAGAAAAGCAAAGATATGGTGATGAGAAAAGTATGTGGTGAGGGTAAGGTGACTTAAA
The DNA here is from genome assembly GCF_000732505.1 of Cyprinodon variegatus. Taxonomy (NCBI): domain Eukaryota; kingdom Metazoa; phylum Chordata; class Actinopteri; order Cyprinodontiformes; family Cyprinodontidae; genus Cyprinodon; species Cyprinodon variegatus. Next base: position 643,649 of record NW_015150756.1, read on the forward strand.
GTGACTGAAGGATTAAGTGGTGCAACTGACGAGACAACAGTCCTTTTCTGAAAAAGGCTTCTTTTATATGGTAAAGATAAACAACTTTATTTTTTATTCATTTGAAACATTGACACTCTTCCTTAAACTAACCATTGTTTTTTTTGTTTTTTTTACTCCCTGCCCTTTAAACATGGGCCCTGAATGGAGCTGCTCCTTGTGGAATTCAGACCTGGAGGAGTTGCCCCCCCTCCCAGTAGCCAACCGGAGAAAGACAACCTGTTACAAGCATCAATCTCCCCCAAACCCCCAACGCACACACACCATCACAGGAACCAGATGGAAATGATGAGTTAAAATATGAGGAGGATGACACAAAAGGATTTTCATCTGCTCTGAACCCCTGACTCTAATAACTCACCTTAGCTGCAACTTGCTCCCCAATGTGTGTGTGTGCAAGAACTGGGGAATTTTTTTGTGGGGAAATAAGGAGGAGGTGCACCATAATAAGATGCTCCTTCTCTACGGTGCTAAATAAATTTTTAATTAATGAATCATTTGTTTTTGTTTGAGAAGTGGCTAACCTGTTTGGACTGAGTTGGGGGAGCTCCAGGACTAAAACTGCCTGGGCTTTTTACTTATGTACTATCATCACCCAAAATCTAACTTTTAAAAGTTGTAGGGTGACAGAAATCCTCTAATCTACTCCATATCAGATTTGTATACACAAACTTGGTTGCGAGTTTTGACCCAATTCTGAGGAATTATTTTACCTAAACAAAATAATAAAAATAACCAATATTTCTCCATTGTGTTATTAGCAGTACTCAGTTTGAATTGCAGGGATCTTTTAGCCAGAACTTTTCTTCTGGAAACAATTTTACCAAATATGTATTTCTTTACAGGGATATCATTAATTATAGATCAACATGGAATCTGAAAACATGTGGACATTATGTGTTACCATTGATTTTTACTTTATATTAAAGATGTTTTTTGGTTGGGAACTGGGTTGGTTTGTACTTCTTCTTTGCCTGCTGCTTTCAAATTCATCCAGTAGATGGCGACTAGAGGCTCCTGGAGGGGCAAACCCGTTGGCTCTGTCTGTGCACCTGTTACCCATCACCTAATCATCCTGGAGCTCAGGGGGGATTTAGGATATTTGGGGCTCTGGGCAAAGGCAGGCAGGGGGCCATCTGAATTGAGAAGACAACATATAAAACAGACCCATTATAGAGATACAGAAATTGTAATAGAAAAGACATCCATTATTTGTTCTATGTTTTATCCCTCTCTTCTTGTCCCTTTTCTTGTTGTTTTCGTCTCTATGTTTTGTGCTCAGCTGACTTTTCATGCTGTCTCAAAAGGAATTAAAGATTTTTGAAAAATTCGGTATTCATTCTTTTCCTGCTTTGTGTGTCAACTATCACGGTTGCCAAGCTACTTAGCTTAAAAGCCGCCAAAGGCTAGACCTGTTTAAATTCACAGCAATAACTCTTCCTTATTTTCAAAGACTTCAAAAGATCCAGTCCAGGCAGACTGCTATGGAGGACCAACTCTGCCATATTTAAAAATGAATACAGAAATAAATAAATGCTCAATAAATAAATAAGCATACAATTAATTGCCACCAAAAAGACAATAAACAAATAAATGTAAGTAGAAATTAAATTATACAGTGAGACATGAATGTATACAACTCTTTTAATTAGCTTCTTTATTTATTTGCCTTTGTAATATTTACCTTATTTATTTTTTTGTCCTTCATAATCTTCAACTTTATTTTTTTATTTACTTATATTTTTAAGTATTTATTTATGTGCATGTTATAATATTTGTGTCTGTTTTATTCTTCCTTTGTATTTTTTTACCCTAGTTATTTCTTCGCCGCTATTTAATGACCAACATATCCTTATTTACAGAGGAGGATTAGGGCCACTAAAAAAATATCTGAAAAGTTATCTGATTTTTTTATTTTATTTCACTATAATGTTGGAAAAAAGTTAGAATTCTGACTTCAATCTCAGAATTCTGAGAGTAAAGTCAGAATTTAATCTCAGAATTCTGACTTTTTTTCAGAATTTTGAGTTTTTTCTCAGAATCTGACTTTGATCATATTAAACTGAAATAATATTTAAAAATCAATTGACTTTTTTTTTTCAGTGGCCCTAATCCTCTTCCATACTTATTTCTACTTACCTTTCATCATTTAATGATATCTTTTTTTTAAATCCAAAAATCTATGTATTCTTGCTAGCTGGTTATGTTACACTTCTCTTTTATTGATAACCATTATATAAATCCCTTCAACAAATCATGAACTAACATTCTACACGAAGCAGAAATAGGATCGATTCCTTTGGTATATTTTTTTCAGCACAGACAAGAAGTTAATAAATGAAAGCAGCCTTCCAGCATCAGCAAATTCTCCCCATATTTTCTTTCTGCTGAGTGATCTGTACTGTAGAGAGATACAGTTGGATTTTTTTAAACTCTCTGTAGACAATCTGAAACATGAAGGGAAATGTTTCAGCACAGAGGAGAAATCTGAAGTTAGTCCAAACCTGATAAAATTTAACATGTGGTAGTAAAAAATAAACAGATTACACGGACAAAACTAAACAAAACTAAGAGGACATTAAAAATATTTTGCTTTTTAGTTTTAAGGTTTTCTGTTTGACCACTCAAGACTTAAAGAGACATTTTTCTGTTTAAATTTTATGCAGATTTTAAGAGAAGTTGTTTTAACAACCTACACAGAGGTTTCAACATAAATCCCCCAAACTGTAAATAATGTGAAAATATTTCATATATTTACTGTATAGGAAAGTTTCCTTTTCTTTTATGTAGACATAAAACATATTGTTTTGTTGTAACACCAGTAATTCGGAATAAATCAAAAACATAACTCATCAAAATAGTACTGATGAGACTTCTTTCTGAAGCTGGCCTATGAATTATATTTAATGTATTTTTTAAAGGATATATTCCATAATGCCTTGCTCTCCTTCCTTGACATTGTTTAAGACATTTAAGACAACTTATATTCTACAAATGTATTAATCTAATATCTTGTGGGCAAAATTTCCTCTAATGCTCTATGGCTGTATTTAAATATTAAGTTGCTGTTTGATTTATCTGTAACCATTTTTCATTGTCCAGAGGTCAGAAGGAACAAGGAGCTTAATATATTCTCCTTCCTGGATTTCATTATGTACCTTTGAAACAAATTTATTTGTAAGTAATAACTCCTAAATATATTATTAGCTCACTGCAGTGAAAATAGGATTTGGGTAAAATGTATTGTGACCTTAGGTTTATTTAAAGGGATGAGAATGCAGTTAGTGCCTGATTCAGTGAGATGAATGACAGTAGAGATTTAATTAATGAATCAATCTCAAGTCTTCTTCTATTCTTAGGTAAACTATAACACCAGTATGTATCTTTTGTGTGTCTGAGTGTGTTAAATAGGCTATTTGATAGACAACGTGTTAATTTCCAACCCTTTCATCAAAGAGAGAATCCTCACCAACCGATTCATTGACAGTTTCTGTGTGTTTACTGCCGGGAGAACCTTCCTCATTTCTAACTGAAATAATGACACTAACGAAACCATTTCATTTGTATTCTTTTCATTACTTTGTTTTTTAGCGAGGGTCTTGTCTTAATGTTGTGTGAACAATTGTTTTAGATGTTTTAAAGGACGAAATGTGGAGAAAATCCACCTCTCTGTGCTCAGAAACAACGAGCTTCAGACACTTTTGAGCGTTCCTGGGTTAAAAAGAGAAAGTCCTGGAAACAAAATGGGACCTCATTGTGTAGATTAGACAATTTCCTTTTCATTAAAGTAAGTTCTATGATAAAATACTTTAATTTAGCGAAGATTTAAAGCCTTAAATGCCGCGAAGAAAACACAACTGCGGAGCGATTTGACGCGGGAGCAGAGCAGCAGGCTGAGTTGTTTCTTCAGGGTTCTCATCCATATTATAAATCCCGCCTCCTGCTCTGAGCTGGAGACGTTCAGAGGAACATTAAGAGAGAAACATGGCAGAAGAAGCTCCAGCAGCTGCACCGGCTAAAGCCCCGGCAAAAGCCCCGAGGAAGAAGTCCGCTCCTAAGGCCAAGAAGGATGGACCCAGCCTGTCCACGCTCATCGTGGCCGCCGTGGCCGAGTCCAAGGAGCGAAAGGGCATTTCTCTGGCGGCTGTCAAGAAGGTCCTGGCCAGTAAAGGAGTGGATACGACTAAAGCCAACAAGCGGATCAACACGGCTGTCACCAAGTTGGTCAGCAATGGTACCCTGGCTCAGACCAAGCGGATCGGGGCATCCGGCTCCTT
>NW_015150756.1:649853-650626 GCF_000732505.1 Cyprinodon variegatus
GCTCTGATTCTGTACTATTTGACCTTCTGTAGATGGAATTAATGCAGCATGTAATTATTTTTTTGTTATCTAAATATATCAAGTTTCTATTCATTTTGAAGTCTACCATATGATTGTTGTAAAATACTACATAAATCTAGATCTGCGAAATACCTGCCGTATTTTTCTGCACATACAGAGTAGTGATCATTGATTAAGGGGTATTTGAGAAAAATACAGAACAATGCAAAAATGGAATGTCTTATTTACTTTTTTTTTATATATTTAAGTATAACTTGCATTTTGCTATTTTAGTCTGTCACTTTTTTATGGTAGTGTATGAGACACTGTTTATTTTCTGTTTTTTACAGATTTTACAAGAGCTCAAGTTGTTTTACTCAATGTTATTAAAAAAAATGTTTCTAATAAAACAAGTTAAGTACTATTTCCTTACACTCATCTGTTTTCCGCCAACCCTTTTTTGTCATTTTGCTGGTAACAATCATAATCTTTTTTTGTAGAAGAGAAAGATCAGACAATGTCTGCTATGTGCTTGCCTGTTTTCTATCTACTCTAACCCTTTATTTTCTTCTTTTATATGTGTGTATGCATAGGTCGAATGGATAAAAGTATTGACAGGAAGAAAGGGGGTGAATCTAATGTATATTAAATGATTGTTTATCATATTTTATTATCTATCAACTTAATATAATGGGATTTTTTTATACATAGAAACATATATCGTATACAATTATATTTGTCATGCTGTCTATGAATGGATTGAATAGTTTCCG
>NW_015150756.1:651904-653862 GCF_000732505.1 Cyprinodon variegatus
CTCCCGTCTATCTGGCTGCAGTGCTGGAATACCTGACTGCTGAGATCCTGGAGTTGGCTGGAAACGCTGCTCGTGATAACAAGAAGACCAGGATCATCCCCCGCCATCTGCAGCTGGCTGTCCGCAACGACGAGGAGCTCAACAAACTGCTTGGCGGAGTCACCATCGCTCAGGGCGGTGTTCTTCCTAACATCCAGGCTGTGTTGCTGCCCAAGAAAACCGAGAAACCAGCAAAGAAGTAAAACTGCAGCCTCTCTAAAACAAACCAACGGCTCTTTTAAGAGCCACCCAAATCTGATTAATGAGCGGGATTTACTGTCATAATATATTCACACTTAGATGGGTACTAAATAAGAACAGAAATAAGTTTGGAATCCCAGTGTCTGATCTAAAATGTCAATCTAAAAACATATAAGGAAACGTGAGGAAGCATACATCCCACACATAACAGATGTTCATATCCCCTGAAACAAATATATTTCAAAGAATTTACAACATGAGCTCCGTTCATAAGTGCAGGTTTGTTAAATACATGCCTAATTTTCAAGGGATGTTTGAGAAAGATGCAAAACGATGTCCTTTTGATATCCTTGGGTTTTATTTATAGATATTTTATATTTTTGCTTTATTCTACAACGGCTCTTTTAAGAGCCACTCACATTTCTTAAGATGATTCCTGATTTTCAATATTATTGGAAACGATTTTTCAGAATAGAAAATCCCTGTATTGTCAAATGATGGGGAAATTCTATTACAGCAGCAGAAAGATTATAGCAAATGTGCTCACACCAACGTGGCCATTTAGTGTATAAAAATAAAATGCTTGATAAAGCTGATTTAATTTTATATAAAAATGACAGCTGGATTTAAATTCATTTTGTTTATTGCTTTTATCTTAGCATGAGAAATGCTAATACAAAGTCACATCGGTTCATTAGTGACTATGGTCTTTGAAAATGAACTATAATTTTGTATCATTAGGTTAAACCTGTTATCCACACTTTAATTCTTTTTATTTGAAAATCTTCAGACTATTATTACTGGCATGCTGTATTTTTTATTTTCTTATTTCAACTAAATGTGTGGCTCTTTTATTCTATTATAGGTTATTGTATAACTCATATTTTGTGATCCAATATTTTGGATGGAGTGTTTTTTTTTTTTTTTAGGAAAAACTTTATTTTCACATTCCCTTTTTCTGACACTCATTTTCCCACCTCCACCAGATAGCAGCATCTGCTAACGTCCTCCATGTTATTGCTAGTCCATTTCACTGTTATAAGCAGCTTCTTTCACTGTAGTAAGCAACAAAATCTCATTTTCTATACACTGCTTACATAACGCATAATGCTTACGTACCCTATGCTCAAGTTATATATATTTTTCTGTTTGTCATTTTATCTCTGTCTTAGATGATTAGATTTTGTTGAGTCAGATCCTGTAGGAAAATGTAGCCAACTAAACCCAATGCATTAATCCATTGATAAAATAAATATTTTATTGCTGTACCTTGTTCTCTAGTAACCACAAACAGGCAAAGGAGTTGGAAGGCAACCAGACTTTCTCTCAGTCGTTGAAGACTTTTATTTAGGAGTCTTATATTTAAGCAGCATGGAGGTTCATTCCAATGCAGATCTTCTTTGTTCTTCTTGATTGTTAGAGCTTTCTATTGTGCATCAGCTGTTTATGAACATTTTCATTCCTTGATGACAGAGGCAGGGGGCTAATAGATAAAAACAGAAATGCTCAGATCATTTCTTACTGTGATGCTACAACAGGAGCACACTAACAAGCATTATAACTCCCATCTCTCCTCTCACATACACACAGAACCAGCAAGAGTCTCATTGAGGACCAATAGCTGCTCTAACCTTCCGAGCATGTAAACCAATCAGAGACAGGGTACAGCACAGACTCTTTTACATACACCCTGTATGTAATCACTTGTCTCCTCCTCC
>NW_015150756.1:656911-658275 GCF_000732505.1 Cyprinodon variegatus
GCCTGGCTCACTACAACAAGCGCTCCACCATCACCTCCAGGGAGATCCAGACCGCTGTGCGCCTCCTGCTGCCCGGTGAGCTGGCCAAGCACGCAGTGTCTGAGGGAACCAAGGCTGTCACCAAGTACACCAGCTCCAAGTAAACTCTCACTGCCGCAAACTCAACAAAGGCCCTTTTAAGGGCCACACAAATATCAACAAGAGCAATTGTTTCCTTTGTCAAGGAGGGAATATTATCTGGTCACAACTATGCATTTATATGGAAGTTAAGAGCTGTAAATCTACATCTATAATAGAAATATAACTGGTCAGCCTGCATATTCTAGGTTAAAACTGTTGAAACTAACAATTTGATCAAAGGTTTCTGAACTTCATTTTTAGACAGTTTATTTTAAATGAGCAGATGTATGTTAAAATAAGTAAATATTTGTAGATACAAGAATAAAGTAAATCTTAAATTTTTTTATTGATCTGGTCAATGTACTATTTGTAAGTGGCAATGATGAAAAATAAATTCCACTCCTTTTATGGAATATCCTTTTTAGTTAATGCTAAGTTGAACAGCTTTTCTGTCCTCCCTAGTGCTTGTTTCAAAACCGCACATGCTGCCAAATCTAGTGTAATTTTTAAACGTCATACAATATAAACCACATCTAAAGATGGTTCTTTTAAAAAATTTTAAGTTCCTGAGGCATGGAGGTTAGCCAGATTATCCAAAATGACAACCATTTGTTCCTTAAACATAAAGCTAACAAAAGTCTGCATCTGCTTAGACTTGGACAACTACAAATTTACAATTGTCATTTTGTAAAGACATTTCTTTTGAAATAACCCTTATTTGTATGACCTACCTACTTATTTTTTTATTTATCTGTACATGTAATGGCAAAATGTGTTTTTGGTGTGGCAGCTTCTTGCTGCTCATGAGATTTATCAAAATTTATAGAAGTTTTTAATGGATAATCTGAATTACTAATCTAAACTGTTTTAATATTGACAGATTTTAATACTGGCAGCTGGAGGCTACCCAATGCACTTCAGCTGTAAAGGATACGGTACAAACAACTGTAGTCGACAATATTAAAAAAAAAATATTAAAAACATAAATAATATTCTGAGATTAACGTCCCGCTGATACTGTTTAAGGGTCTGAGTCTATCAGCAGACACATTCAACATGGCGGACGCTCTGACTCATCCGCAGCAAAGGCAGACCCTGTCCAACTTCTACGTTTATAATATCTATGTTCTGGACGTTATCAACAATTTATTAGTCAATGTGTGCATCAAGAGGGAACATTGGTATTTGGCTGTGAGAGAAAACAATGTGATTTGAGAGATTTGAAAATAAAAAACGTGTCAATA
>NW_015150756.1:659206-660434 GCF_000732505.1 Cyprinodon variegatus
TTTTTGATGCATTTTTAACACACCTGAATCAGACGAGTGGCTCGTTACTATGCCTCTGCTGAGCTAAATGAGGGGATTGAGCCTTTTGATTCAGGTGCATTAGAGAAAAGATGCATCTAAGTTATGGGATGGTAGCACCTAAGGACTGGACTGATCACCCCTGGTTTACTCTCTATAGCAGATCTATTTAGGAAGCACTAAAAGCAGACGCTGATTGAGTGAAATCTAAAACCCCTTTTTTAGTTATAAAACAAAATCCACCAAATACTTTGACAGGAAAAAATGACACTTTTCCCTGAATCCACTGATCCCTGCAACACCAAAGATTTGCTAAAAAAAAGCTTGGCACCAAGGAGTTAGGTTTTGCAATTTTAGGAGGAAAATATGCAAAATAATTTCATTTTTTACATTAAAGGTAACTACAAACCTTTTATTGTCAGTGCATTAATGTTTTTCCAGTAAATGCAGTTTAGCCTGTTTTTTAGATTTTACAATTTAATGAAGGTTCATCAAATCACAGAAAGATCAAATTAACTGATAGTATATTAATATAAGATAACACTAGTGCAATGTGTGGTTCCCTAAATGTAACTCTGAATTTGCATTCCTGTTTCTTCATCATATAACTTGAACATCACCTTGTTTTCCAGGGAGCAGGTGGTCTTTCTGGGGATTTATACCAGGAACGCTCTGTACTCAGTAACAATGAAGTTGTTTCAGTGAAATCACAAAATTTTATGTTTACAAAACCGTTGTCATGGCGACCAGCTGTTCCAACCTGAAAATGTTCACATTTGAAAATGTGTCAGTTATCACAGCTGAGATTCCAGGTAACAGCCAGATTCTCAGAGGCTTTAGTATTGGACTCGAAGTGAAGAGAATGGGGTCTGTTACACGCGATTAGGAAAGACTCCAATTCATAAGACTATAGCTGAAAAGGAGACATTTGGACATTTAAAATCTGTAAACAAAAAAATAGTGTGAAAGTATAAATTTGGAAAAAAACAAAATCATAAAAACTGTTAATTAATTAAACTGTTCTTTGGAAAATGTTTACACTCTATAGCAGATCTATTTAGGAAGCACTGAAAGAAGACGCTGATTGAGTGAAATCTAAAACCCCTTTTTTAGTTATAAAACAAAAGCCACCAAATACTTTGACAGGAAAAAAAGGACACTTTTCCCTGAATTCACTGATCCCTGCATCACCAAAGATTTGCTAGAAAAA
>NW_015150756.1:661767-664367 GCF_000732505.1 Cyprinodon variegatus
CATGTGTTGAGCGACTAAAATACTGGATAAATGTTGATAAAACATTTCATATGTTTCAGAAGCTCAATTCAATGAAACACTGAAACACATTGAACAGGTTAGTAAAGAAAGGCCTTTATATTTGATGATTATTAAGGACAATAACTTTATTAATCTCACATTGGAGAAATTAACTCTCTGCAGTGAACCCATCCCCTTAGGGAGCAGTGGGCTGCCAGTGTGCAGCACCCAGTGAGCAGTGAGTGCACACTGTTTATTTGTAATAAATTTAAGCTAACTGCACCCCCGCCAGCCCTGTTATCCTATTAAAAGGCTGCTTGTTCTAGTTTACCTCCATAAAAATGCACGCCCTGCAATCACACATAGAAATGAAAGAATAACAGGTGTTTAGATCAGCATCCATTAACCTCATCAATGTGCTTTATCAAAATGCTAGAGACCCTTTCTTAGCTAGTATGTTATGCTAGCATAGATTTTCCCACCTTTTTCTGTCAGATTGTAATTTCCACCACAGTAATTTGCATTCTGTGATAATTTGCAGTAAACATTGCATTCTTTGGTGGAAATTACAATGGTGTGGGGGGAAATTACATTTACGTGTGTAGGCGTAATGCATAGATACACATAAAAGGCCCTTGTTCTCACATTTTATTCATCTCATTTTATTATTACAACAATGTGGTAATAATATGACATGTTTCTAACAATCATTTACACGCTAAGCATTTTTCAGTGGTGCCACCCTCTCTCTCACCCTTAGTACCACCTATGCACAACTGCAATTGATTTATTTTCATTTAATAATGTATTTATTATTTATTATTTTGCTCCATAAAGTTTTTAAAAAGAAAGGTTTGTTTTCTATATGGTCTGTTCATTGTCATTTCCACAACAACCAGTAATTTCCACCACACAATTTGTTTTTAAATAAATTTGTGCAAAATTCTAATCACTCACTAAAACCTTTATCATTTAAGAGATAATGTTCCACTTTAAATAAAAACACAAATATTTACACCTTGAAATGTATTTTGCTAATCCAATGCTATATCTCAGGTTATGGCGAACATAAGATTTGCGTCTTGTCCTCACAATTCATTTACCTAATCCATAAATGTGTCTAACAATAAAGGCATTAACAGTTAAAACTATATATGAAATTGTTCTTCCATTGAAAAAAAAAAAACATGTGTATCATAGTATTTTAGAATAAATGACAAATATTTATGTGATGGAGATTACGTTTGTGCCAGCAGAGTTGGGAATTCTGTTAAAAAAACACCAATTTGTCTCAAGAAAAATCAGTGTGTTCTCTTATGAATCTTCAAACTGGACTAGTTATGCTAACAGATTACATTGTGAGAATTTATATGTAATTATACTTTATCAAGTTTGCAAAACCAATATTGCCCATAGTTAAAGAATCACCCATATATTAATGCTCAGTACTTCCATATCAATGTGTTTTTGCACCATATTTTTTCTCCCAGTGTTTAAATTTGATCACTGCTGCACTTAATGGAAATGTTAATTTACTGTCTGAAAGCTTTACTAAATGAAATTTCTTACATATATTGTATACAAAATGACAATAAAAGTTGTCCTAGTCTGAGCAGATGCAATTTTCTGTTAGTTTAGGGAAACATGTCATTTTGGACACATTTATCCAACTAACCTCAATGCCTCAGGAACTTTAATTTCTTACAAGGACTATAGATGTGGTTGTGCGTTATACTGTGCAGTGTTTCATAATGACACTAGATTTGGCAGTATGTGCCGTTTTCAAATAAGTGCCTCAAAAGCTGGAAATTCTTTCCTCTATGCATTCTTCACCTGAGAAAACGGCACAACATAGTCTATGAAATGTTTCTCCCTTTAACTGAGGTATCAGGAAAATGACAAATTTAGAAGTTGTCAATACGAACACTGACCAGAATACCAACCTCCCACCTCAATTTAGAAGTTAAAGGAAACAATTGCTCTTGTTGATATTTGCGTGGCATACATCTGCTCATTTAAACTAAACTGTCTAAAGATGAAGTATGAAAATGAATAATGGATTTAGCACTAGAGATGTATATTAGAAGTGCTGGCCTCTTGTTCCATTTATAGATCTCTAAAATACTTTTCTTACACGTCAAAACTACATTCCTACCACTCAAATCTTTATGAATATCCCAAATTACATTTTGCCAGCAAAAATGTCATTTCAAGATTAACTTATTGTACATATAGAGAACAACTTTCAGATGTCTCAACTACATTACTTTCTGTAAAACTGAAATCAAATAAAAAGTTAGTTTTAACCTAGACTGCAGGCTGACCAGTTACGTTTCTATTGTAGATTTACAGCTCTTAACTTCCATATAAATGCATAGTTGTGACCAGATAACATTCCCTCCTTAACAAAGAAAACAATTGCTCTCATTGATATTTGTGTGGCCCTTAAAAGGGCCTTTGTTGAGTTTGCGGCAGTGAGAGTTTACTTGGAGCTGGTGTACTTGGTGACAGCCTTGGTTCCCTCAGACACTGCGTGCTTGGCCAGCTCACCGGGCAGCAGGAGGCGCACAGCGGTCTGGATCTCCCTGGAGGTGATGGTG
>NW_015150756.1:667701-669314 GCF_000732505.1 Cyprinodon variegatus
CCTCGTCGTTGCGGACAGCCAGCTGCAGATGGCGGGGGATGATCCTGGTCTTCTTGTTATCACGAGCAGCGTTTCCAGCCAACTCCAGGATCTCAGCAGTCAGGTATTCCAGCACTGCAGCCAGATAGACGGGAGCTCCAGCGCCCACGCGCTCAGCGTAGTTGCCCTTCCTCAACAGCCTGTGAACACGGCCGACTGGGAACTGCAGCCCAGCACGAGAGGAGCGGGTCTTGGCCTTAGCCCTGGCTTTGCCTCCGGTCTTTCCACGTCCAGACATGATTTCTGTAAAGGTTTACTTTAACAAGTGACTGTCAGGACGCGCATTGGGAGTGTATATATAAGGCCTGTCGTCGATCATATGCTCTCTGATTGGTCACATATAAGAACACATCCAATCGTCCAATCAAAGCAGACCTCCTTTCCCCGACAGCTGCTTCTGCCAATTACCACTAAATGCAGCCGACAGATCGGGGCGTGGCTAAAGGTTGAGCCTGTGGTTTCAGGCTACCAGCTGGTGGAAATTATTCAACCCATTCACAGATAGCAATACGGTCATAGTTGTCTAAAGTAATGAGTCCTGATTGTATACGGTAGATGATTCTATATATAAAAAATTGCCATTATATGAAGTTAATAGACGATAAAATATGATAAAAATGTAATATATATTAGATCCATTCCCTTTCTTACTGTCAATACTTTTATCCATTCTACCTATACATGCACATAAATAAAACTATTTAAAATTACGTTTTTATTGCTTTTCCCAGAACAGACACAATAACACACCTCTTTATAGAAAACACATATGGTTGTACCAGAGAAATTCTGTATCTCAGGAGCTACACACAAGAATTGTTCAGAACTGTACCCAAATGTAAACACTGTAAAAGAGTTTAGTAAACAATTAGAAAATACTGTAAAACAAAGTGACAACCCACTTTTAAGATTTCGGTGGATGCTTGTAAAATATCTAAATAAATTATCTGAAATTTAAGTTTAAATTTAGCAACATTTATGTAGCGTTTTTGCTGCAATAATTAGTAGACGATTCAACATTTATAGGAAGTGGATTTGTTAAAACGACCATAACATCTATAGATGTTCTATACATTAAATTCTGTACATTTTGGAATTACTATACACTATAAGAATACTTGGTTGTTTCTAAATACGTTTGCTGCTGATGGAAGCTCCTCTTGACAACTTGAGCCTTCTGGCCAAACGCTTATAGCCTAATCTGGAAGGAGCGTTTTCTTTTCATTCCATTTCTAATGTATGCTGTACACCATTTAATACAGGATCAGAGCTCTGCAAAGATTTAAGTGGCTCTTAAAAGAGCCGTTGGGTTTTGGATGAGCTTAACTTATGCTCTCTCTCCACGGATGCGGCGGGCCAGCTGGATGTCTTTGGGCATGATGGTGACCCTCTTGGCGTGGATGGCGCACAGGTTGGTGTCCTCGAACAGACCAACCAGGTAAGCCTCGCTGGCCTCCTGCAGAGCCATGACGGCGGAGCTCTGGAAGCGCAGGTCGGTCTTGAAATCCTGAGCGATCTCTCTGACCAGACCCTGGAAGGGCAGCTTGCGTATGACCAGCTCAGTGGACTTCTGG